>NC_080162.1:65243298-65477852 GCF_950295315.1 Erinaceus europaeus
AATATATCAGTGAGTGTTGTTGTCGTTAGATGTTTTTATTTATATAGGGACTCCAGTCAGATGTTCATTAAGATTCTTATAAAAGATTCAGAGTAGGGGGTCAGGTGGTAGCGCAGCGGGTTGAGCACACATGGCATGAAGCACAAGGACTGGCTCTAGGATCCCAGTTCCGGCCCCCGGCTCCCCGCCTGCAGTGGGTCTCTTCACAAGTGGTGAAGCAGGTCTGCAGGTGTCTACCTTTCTCTCCCCCTCTCTGTCTCCCCTCCTCTCTAGATTTCTCTCTGTCCAATTCACCAGTTATTGTTATTGCATCAATAACAATAATAACCACAACAATGATTAAAAAAAAAAGGGAGGCAACAAAAAGGGAAAAAAATAGCCTCCAGGAGCAGTGGATTTGTAATGCAGGTACTGAGCACCAACAATAACCCTGGAGGCAAAATAAATAAGTAAATAAATAATAAATGGCTCAGAGTAATTCAGAGCAACATATGTAACATCTACCTCTTCTGCTAGAGATGTTAACTTTCCTTTACATACATATAAGGCACATTTTCCCATGATTATTCTTAGGGTTCAAAGAAAGTTACAATTTGGTCATTAGGAGTGGATTTTTCCATTACGAAATTAGAAATAAGGGGGCTGGGCCGTGGCACACCCAGTTAAGCACACATAGTATTATGTGCGAGGACCTGCGCAAAGAACTGGGTTTGAGCCCCTGCTCCCCACCTGCAGCAAGGATGCTTCACAAAGTGTGAAGTAGTTCTGAAGGTGTCTTATCTTTCTCCCTTTCTGTCTCCCTCTCCTCTCTCACTCAATTTCTCTTTGTGCTATTAAAAATGAAAAGAAAAAAAAAAACAGGAAAAGGTGGCTGCCAGGAGCAGTACATTTGTAGTGCTGGCATCAAGACCAAGCGACTGGATGCACGAAAGGAAGGAAGGAAGGAAGGAAGGAAGGAAGGAAGGAAGGAAGGAAGGAAGGGAGGGAGGGAGAAAGAGAGAAATTAACCTGCTATTATCATGCCTTGCCTGTATCTCTCAGAGGTCCCAGCACATTTGAGCCATATTCTGTAGCTAAGCCCCAAGAATACACACACACACACACACACACACACACACACGCACACGCACACACACACCACTGCAGGCAGTGTCATTGTGTAATCTCAGGTCAGAGGTATCTGCTACTGAATGTTTTCACTGAGTCTTCAGCAGCAACTCTGAGAGTTAATCGCATATAGTGATTCAGAGGTGAAGGAGAAACCTGAGCCTGCTGGTGACCAATTTAATCATTTGTTCATTAGCTAGGTTTTTGCATAACTATAGAGATCAGGAGTCAAGTGTACATTTGACATATATTTTGTAAGGCAGGAAACTATTTTACTCTAAAGTATGTGTCATAAAATGTAACCTTCTACCTGCCTAAATAAGAATTCAGTATAGTAGAGTGGGAGATTTATTTATTTATTTATTTATTGCAAAATTCTAAACCCGGTGAACAACTTTCAGAGATATTTAATTTCAATATTCACCTAGTGTCTCTCTGACCATCCAGAAGTCAACTTAACTCTCAAGCTCCTGCATTATGACCTGGAGGAGAAACTGAATCTTTAGAGTCTACTGGCAGCTGTCTATAACCACCATTCATCAACATCAGTAATGGATGCTTGCCTCTTTTCTAAAAATGAACATCAGCTCAGATTGTGTGCTCTGTCCCTTTGCAATCCAACCAGGTTCAATATAATGAACTGTTTGTTAGATGGGAATAAGTAACTCAAAGGAAACTGGCCATGGCCAGGCACTTGCAAAGCAGAAGCAGCAACCAGGGTTTTGAAAATGGAGTAATTGCAAACACTGCAATTTAAGAGGTTAGCACCTCGATGGGAGTAGTAGAGGTTGGAAACTTAGGGATGGAGATTCTTGAGCCTTTGGGGTTTAGGCCAGCCTGTCTGCCCTAAAAATGAGGTAAAATGGGGGAGAGCCCACAGCAGGGAAAATTGGAATTGCAGAGAAAACCAGAAGTACAAACATTCGAGTAAACACACATTCAAGAAACAGGAGCTAATGAGTGCCCTTCCCTTACATCTCAGTCTCTAAACTATCCCTGCAAAGAAAGCCAGTTACAGATTCTCTCTGGAATTCTGACACATACTTTCCTTTCCCTAAACCCAAGCTGGCTCAGCTACATGGCTCTTTCCATTGAGTAAGGACCATTTAAGAAGTCCTTTTCTTGCTTAAATAACAAAGAGCAATGATGTACTTTTATCCTGCATTAGATTTACACTTGAGCATGAGATGAACAGTCTCTGTTTTATCTGCTTTGGAAAGGTGCATGAGAAGATCACACTGCAGCATCAGCACCACCCCCCCTTTCCCTGGAACTGCATGGAATGAAAATAAAGACTCCATTCTCCACTGATCATTCCACACATCCCGTTCTGTGTGCACAGACTTATATGTGCACACGCTCCAGTACCATCCAGCCATGGCCTCTCTGTCACCAGTTTGGAACAGATACTGCAGGAGATTTGCTTTCTTTTCTTTCTCTTGCCCTTCCCCCAACAAATCTTTTTTTTTTTCCAGGGCTGGCATAAAATGGTCAAATGATGTTCTACTGCAGAATTCAATTTCACAGTTCAGTTAGGTCCTTGATTACACTGCCAAATTCAGATTAATGTGCATTTAACTAACATGGATCAGGGGAATTCTGGCTGACAGCCAGCTGTAATCAGAGCAATTGATAGCTGTGTGGAGTTTTATGCCCTGTCGACCCCAATGCACCACTGGTGAAATTGATTGATTAAATGAATTCATTGCTATAATTATTTATAATTTTGATACATCACAAGCTTCTGTCTGACCCTGTCCTTGGAGATGTTGCACTTATTGTGAAAGGGTAGTCTCACTGAATTGTTAACTGGGGACCACTTATTCCTATATAATAGACCCCTCCTTACTTTTTAGCTGAGTTTGAATAGAAACCTGGAAAAGGACACTTATGTAATAATTCCTTTATATGGCTCATTTTTAGTCCTTGGATTAAAAGATATCAAGAAACTAAACAAATTGAATGTACACGTTAACTATTTCAAAGAGGAAGGAAACCAAGGCTGCTTATGTTCTTTTAGTATTTGGATTGTTTTGTTTTGTTTTACTTTATTGGGATGTTAATGAATGATACTACAGTTGTTGACACATGGGTACAAATTCTTTCAGTATTTTTAAAGACTCCAGTGGAGAGAATTCCTCCTCGGAAAGTACCCAGTTTTCAGTGACAATTAGCAGCCTTGCTAAACAAGTTTGGCCACCTGGGTGATATTTACAAAAAAAAAAAAAAAAAACTAGTCTCTTTTTATATCTTGCCATATGGAGTTTCTCTTTAAGTATCTTCTTAATTTCTGTGGTTTCTGTGAAGTTACTTTCACAAAATATCAGGACTATTCTCTTGGGAGAGATAGGAAAAAGCCTTTCTGGTGTGTATTATTTTCTTTCCTGCATAGCAAATTTCTGTCCCTGCTACCAGAATCCCTCATGTCCCTTGCCCTGGCAGTAAGGCGCAGAAAATCTGCAGGCATAGATATTTTGGAAATAGGTGGGAGACGGCGGGGGGTGGATCATATAAAGTACACTGGGTTCACTTATAAATCCTACATTCCTCTCAAGATACTGTAGGTTGGTTCATATTGACTCAGGCAAACTTTTTTTTTCCACTGAAATATATTTGTAAGAAAGGTTTCACAGTCCAAGTTTTACTCATTTGCAAGTCTTTCTTACATGTGTGAGCATGTGTGTTATATGCAAAATAATAAACAGGGACAAATTCATCATTTGTCCTTCATCCGTTTCCAAATATAGGAAGGACAATGGAACAATTAAAAATTATAAGAGTTCAAGAGGCAAATTAGAAAGCAAGAAGGTCTTAATGTAGAAGAGACTTTGGGCTTTCTAATTTTTTTAAATTTATTTATTTTCCCTTTTGTTGCCCTTGTTTTATTGTTGTAGTTATTATTGTTGTTATTGATGTCATCATTGTTGGATAGGACAGAGAGAAATGGAGAGAGGAGGGGGAGAGAAAGACAGACACTTGCAGACCTGCTTCACCGCTTATGAAGCGACTCCCCTGCAGGTGGGGAGCCGGGCTCCTTTCTAATTTTTTTCCACCAGAGTTATCGAAGGGTCTTGGTACCAGCACTACAAAGTCACTGCTCCTGGCAGCCATTTTTCCTTTTTTTTTCCCCCTTTCTTTGTTTTATTTGCTAGAACAGAGAGAATTTGAAAGGGAAATGGGATATAGACAGGGAGAGAGAAAGACACCTATAGACCTTCTTTACCTCTTGTGAAGCATACTGCCTGCAAATGGGGCACTGGGGCTTGAACCCAGGTCCTTGTGCATGGTAATATGTGAACTCGACCTGGTGAGCCACCACCTGCCCCCCTTTCTAAAAAAATTGTGTTAGTTAAAATGAAAAACTAGAAAATAAACAAAGAAACAAACAAAAAAATGTTTTAGTGGCACATGTTAACATTGTGCAATGGTTCTAGTCTCCAGTCCCCACCTGCAGGGGGAAAGCTTTACAAGTGGTCAAGCAGTACTGCAGGTGTCTCTTGCTCTCTCCCTCTCTATCTCCCTCTTTTCTCCTGATTTCTGGCTGTCTCTATTCAATAAATAAAGACAATAAAATTTTATTAGTTACTTAATAGTGATATACAAGATTATAATATAATAGAGATATAGTTTCATGCCACTCCTACCATCAAATTTCAGTGCCTCGACCCCTAAGGATAACCACCATACTTCTCCCCAATCCTTAGGCTTTCTTAAAAGAACACGCGGAAGCAAATTTGGGCATTGTTGCTAAACACAAAATGGCATACAAAGATGGCTGGCCTGTTTTGCTATAATGATTACATATATATATAGAGAGATATAGATATATGGTGAGAGGGAGAGTTGATCTACCTAAGCCATGAGTATTTTAAGGGGAAAAAATCTCAATTTTTCTTTCACCCCAACCCCCTCTTCCTATTTACAGACATTATCATACATCATTTTCTGGTCCAATTCTTGCATTTGACTCCAGGCTGCTCAGACATCTGGTCCCCCAGTGAAACATCGTAACCAGGCTTTAGTTCTGTATGTGTCATTTCAGTGTTCCCACTTCAATGGTGGCTACATTCACTCTCTTGTTTCTGAAGGAAATCTCTGAGAATTTCTCAAAGGCCCACATTCTGAAGTGACAAAGTCTGATTGTGAATCTCAAACTCTACTTACCTCTGGGGCCTTTTCTTTATCTACTTAAATCCATTGAGCTTGGATCTAATTATGTATAAAATACAACAGATGTTATTGTTTCAACTGGATATTTAAATTTGATCATGTATGTAATGTGCTGAGAATAGACCCTGGGACATGAAATGTGTTCAGTGGATACCAGGTATCCTTTAACATTAGTATGTGCTACTCCAACAAGCATAGACATCTAAAGGAGCTTTTGCTTAGTGAAGTACCCAATAAAACACCCCTATAATTCATCAAGGAGAAAATGTCCCAGTATTGACTGTATAGACTAGGGAGGTGACAACCAATAGTAAAAAGGGAAAATTAGACACTCCTACATGTAGAAACAAGACATGTTAGAGTAGATGTAAGGGTTTCTTGAAAGATAACCTAGCATGTGCTTTGGGTTACTTGGGGGCAGTTTTACCTCTCTAAGTTTCAATATTACTATTAACAATAATAATAAAAATGGGATAAATGGCTTTCTGTTTGACTTGAGTAAAAAAGAATTAGGCCTATCACTAATGTTTACACCAGTTATATTCACCAAGATGGAGCCCACAGTTGCATCAAGACCCAACTGAGCAGAATGGTTCAGTGGCATGGTGACCCCCAACAAACCCCTTATGCATTTCTTATTCACACAGTGAGTTTTTTTTTGTCTACTTTTCTTTCTAAACTAGTAGAAACCCAGAAGGAGGACCCCTGTACTTACACTGGAAGCAATCACTTCTCCTCTAAGGAATACGCTTTGACTTGGTCCCCAAAATTTGTCTCTTATAATAATGGTTGTTCCCTACTCATTGCTTTTTTAAAAGTCTGTAATTTCACAGCCAAAATAAAAAACAGTAGCACCACTTTGTCTCAAAGAGCTAATTTCAAAGACACTTAGCTCCCAGGAACAACCCTGTAGTCTGTCTTTGACTAGAAATTGCCCCAGACATACAGTCTAGCTTCATTTTCTCTGTGCCGCATGCAGGCTATTTAGAGTAGACCCTGACAATGCAGTTGACAGATAACTTTAAAAAGTGGCCAAATGCAGCATGGAATGGAGTTTGTGGTTTCTGCAAGATACAGATTTCTGATTCCTAATATATCTTCAGAGATCAGTTAAACATGCTTGTGGAGAATGGATTCAGTTTCGCTTAAAGTTCAGAAAGAAGGCCTTTGTGGAAGACACTGAGAGATGGCAGGCAATGCCTCCCAAGGTACAGGTTTCAAAAACAGAAATCATAAACTTCACTTCCTGTCACATGCTACACTTGGCTAATCTTGAGCATGATTTAATGAAGAGCCCATTTGTTTAATTTTCACTGACGTTAGTTCCTTTTACGTCCATCACATATAAACAAAAGTTTTCCTTGTGACACAAATCCAGAGGCTTCTATATAACCAGTTTGATATTATTGAATGTAGTGTTTTAATTAAAATACAGTGTTTACTGTTGAATTAAGGAAACCTTGTCTGATTGTTTTAAGGATCAGTATATAGGACATATGTGCCTGAGGACATTCTATATCTACAGTAGATGCTAGAGGTCTTACTGATACTACAGTCAGGATTTACTTTTTCTTATATTCCTACTGCTTTGCTGAGGTGCTATTATGTAATAGCACCACCACCTAGATTGTATTGGTGGGTACTACTCAAGTCTTTTGATATGCTTTCGATTCTTGAGAGTTCACAATGACTTAAAGAGGTAGGTAGTATTACTACTCTTATTTAACTGGTGAGAAAACTGAAGCACAGGGAGTTTAAATAACTTTCCCAACATCACACAACTTGTAAATGGCACAGAAATTTTTGAGCCCAGACCCTGTTTTCATTAATGCTAAATAATTTTAGGTTGCCACAGTTATGCTTCAGAACAGCCTTGGGAGGGGGGATGGGCAGTATAATTATTCCCATTTTAGAAATGTTAAAACTGAAACTCAGAGAGGCTATATGGTTTGACTAAAGCTGTCAGAGTAAGGACTCAACCCTAAATATATGCACTAAGGGTTCTCCCTGTTCTGCATCCAGGTCATATCCTGGGTCAGCAGCTGCCATGACCTCTGTTGTTTTGAGGCTGTCCGGGACCTCACCTGACTATGGTGCTCTTGACCTTGGGAGGGAATGCTCTGTTCAGTGTGTAACAGGTCAGCACTGCTACCTAGGAGCAGTGAGTAATCTATCTTTGGTGACAACTTTATTATTATTATTATTATTGATTTAATAATGATCAACAAGTCTATAGAATAAAGAGAGGGTACAATTCTACCACCATAGTTCCACATTCCATCCACTCCATTGGAAACTTTCTTATTCTTCATCCCTCTGGGACTATGGACCCAGGATCATTATGGGGTACAGAAGGTTCCCATATGGGTCTGGCTTCTGTAATTGCTTCCCCACTGAAATATAGGTATTGGTAGATCGACCCATACTCCCAGCCTGTTTCTATCTCTCCCTAGTGAGTCAGAGCTCTAGAGAAGTGGGGGTTCCAGGATACACTGGTGAGGTCATCTGTCTAGGGAAGTCAGGTTGGTGTCATGGTAGCATCTGCAACTTGGTAGCTGAAAAGCATTAAGATATAAAGCAGAACAGTTTATTTAATAATCAGGAAACCTAAAGGTAAGAATATAGCCGATGAGATTTAGAAGCATCTCCACTTTGGAAAAAGCTAGGAAGTCTATTAAAGGTGTATTCCAAGGAGCCCATGACTATTTTTTTTGCCTAAGCCCTACAGCTAACATACCGGTGGGTTAAAGGTATTGTCTGGGGAGATGGTGTCAGAGTTGGAAATAGGACTAGAAAGCTGGATCAAGGAAGAGAGTAGCTCTCAAATATGGGGAAAGTATATAAATATCATTGGTGACAACTTTTCGTAGTCTGCTGTGTTTAGCTCTTGCTCCTCACTTGTGAAAATGGCACCTACTCATGCTAATGAAGTCACAGCTTAGGATACCTGCCTTATTCCAGATAACACCATGTGGCCACATCCACTGAGCAGCATGCAGCATGCTACTTCATTTCTCCATGACATCTGAAATATGTGTCTCCTTGGCTCCATGACACCCTAGTCCCTTTCCTTCCTTTTCTCATTGTCTATTCCTTATTTGCATCCTCTTTGCAGGATCCCTTTGCTCTCTGGTGTCTAAATATTGGAGCCTTTGCATTTTCTCTAACACTTTAAACATAGTGGCTTTTAAAAGATTTATTTATTTGTTTGTTTATTTATTTTCATGAAAGCAAAATCAGAGAAGATATATGGTGGTGCTCAGGACTGAGCTTGGGATCTCTGGAGCCTCAGGCATGTAAGTCCAATGTGTTATCTCCCCAGCCCACTGACGGCTTTAGTCAAACCATATAGCCTCTCTGAGTTTCAGTTTTAACATTTCTAAAATGGGAATAGTTATACTGCCCATCCCCCCTCCCAAGGCTGTTCTGAAGCATAACTGTGGCAACCTAAAATTATTTAGCATTAATGAAAACAGGGTCTGGGCTCAAAAATTTCTGTGCCATTTACAAGTTGTGTGATGTTGGGAAAGTTATTTAAACTCCCTGTGCTTCAGTTTTCTCACCAGTTAAATAAGAGTAGTAATACTACCTACCTCTTTAAGTCATTGTGAACTCTCAAGAATCGAAAGCATCCATGAAACTCCCCCAGTGCCACCCATAGAGCTTCCCAGGTCTCACACAAACCCAGGTCTCACACAAAATATGGCACACAATCTATTAATTAAGCCATATACACTCTGTTGAGTAAGCTGTCTCGTGATCAATCCTTCACTTTCTTAACACATGACTCCCACATGCATGGCTTTTACTCTCCCATGGAGTAAAGGTCTGTTTGTCACCTAAGCAGTATTTCATGGATACTTAATAATTTTCCAAATTAACGTGGCAATAATAAAATTCTTGATCCACTTCCCCATGTAAGATTTACTGCTGTACAACAAACTATCTTCAAATTTAAAGTTTTAAACAGCTGTAAATAATCACTATCTTATATATGAATAGTTTCTGTGAGTCATTTCTCCTCACTCAGATGACTAACCTAGATGAATGATTCTTACCTTGATTTACTCATAAATTTGCAATCAAAAAGTCCCCCAGGGATACGATTACCTGTCGGCCTAACTGAGGCCAAAGAATTACTTGCATGATGAGTCAGATAGCTATTAATGGAAGGCCTTTACTCCCACTGGCTCTAGGAAGGAGGCCTTGCCACTTAAACCTCTCTGTTTGATTTTTTCCCATTTTTGCTACCAATTTAACAGTGTTTTACAGAAATGTAAGATTCCATGGGGTATAATTTCACATCCACACATATTGTATGTGAGTCACCACACCCTCTACAAAAGTTCCCAATAATCACGATAGTTCTCTCTAAGTCCAAGAGAAAGTTTGGTTACCTATTATATTCTTTTGGCAAGTTAATTTGTTTTAACATCTTCATTCCACATATAAATAAAGCAGTCCTGGGAGTTGGGTGGCAGTGCAGCGGGTTAAGCGCACATGGCGCAAAATGCAAGGACTGGCGTAAGGATCCCGGTTGGAGCCCCCGGCTCCCCACCTGCAGAGGAGTCGCTTCACAGGTGGTGAAGCAGGTCTTCAGGTGTCTATCTTTCTCTCCCTTCTCTGTCTTCCCCTCCTCTCTCCAGTTCTCTCTGTCCTATCCTACAACAATGACATCAATAACAACAACAATAATAACCACAACAATAAAACAATAAGGGCAACAAAAGGAAATAAATAATTAATAAATTAGTAAAAAAATAATAAAGCAATCCTGTGGTTGCTTTTCATCTCTTATTTCCCTGAGCATAATCACTCCAGTTCTATTGGATTCTTGAATGTCCTCATAGGCTGGTAGCTGGAGGAAGCCAGAGCAAGTGACCAAGAGAGAAAGCACAAAATTCATAGTTTTTCGTTGGCTTAGTTTTCAGAAGACACTATCATTTCCACTACATTCTCTTAACTGTGTAATCAGCCCCCATATAATGTAGGCTGGGAATACACAGAATATAAATACCAGAAGACAGGGATCATTGACAGCCACCTTGGAGACTGACTAACACACCCCACAAGGACTCCAGTCCCTGTGCTTCTTGAATCATTGACTAGTTTGTTGCTCAAACTGAAATCTAGGAGCCAGCTTTTAGTCTTCTCTAATTTAAGCTTGGTTTTCAAACCCAATTCGGGGTCTCACCACTTCTCACCCTATCTAAAGCACACTCCCTAATCTCAGCCTACATTGTGTATACTAACTACCTAGCAGCCAGAGCCTGGCTCTGCTGTCTGCTCAGCAGATGCTCCCACCTCACCTAGCATTAGCAAGTGTCCTTCTGGTTGTCATGTCAACAGGACCTACTCCTGCTTCCCTGTCTATTTTTCCAAGATGTCAGTCCCCTACTACTAGGAAGCCTCTGTGCTCTTCACAGGTCTATGTGTCTCAGATCATTACAGTCCTGTGCCTGGATGATTCTGCCTCTGTCTTGTTGTTTTTGTTTTTTAAGATAAAAAGACATGAAGAGAGAAACAGATAGAAAAAGAAAGGTAGCACATCACATTCCATTGCTCTTGAGGTCCCCTCCATTAGATCCTCCCATGTGGTGGCTGGGGACTGGAGCCTTGGTCCCTACACTTAGTAAGTAATGTGTGCATTGTACCAGCTGAGCTACCTCCTGACCTTTAAATCACATCTAATGTGACTGAGGAAGTGAAATTTTGTCTTTATTTTATTAACTTTTATTTACTCATTATGTACAATCTTTAGTCAGCATATAAGAGCACATCTAGAAGTTTTATGTGGGTCAAGAGCAGGCATATAAATATCATTCCACATATATTGCAGTAAAGTGGGGCACTGTTTTGAGAAAGAACCTGAAATCCAATCAACAAATCTTCATGGAGTACCTTTTCTGTACCCAATATTCTACTGTCATCAGGATCTTGCACAAATGAGTTCATTGACTGAATAGCACTTTCTACCATGCACAATGATGCAGGCATGGAGGCAAATGTATTTTAATATTGTATATTCACCAGCCCAGCCCAGCATAACTCTAATCATTCCTGTGGTGGCCAGAACTCCTGCCTGACCCCTTCTAAGGAATGATTAAAGCTGGGAACTCCGTATCAGCCCTTTACTGACTTACTTTCCCCTCCTCTGTCTGTCTGCCTATTTCTTCTCTATCATGTTACTAAAATCCACTCTTCATCATTAGAGTATGATACTTTTTGCTGAAATTCTTTTGGGTTCTAGTCATATTTTTCATTCACATTCATACCTGCAAATTTTGGTTCTCCCAGATACATTTGAATTAATTTGGTGAGAATGTTGATCATATTTACTTTATGGTCTGAAAGTTTGCTTAGAGAGGGTATCATGTTTTCCTTTTTATCTGTATGTGTGTGTGCATGCCCTGACAACACTGCTGGTAGTGTTAGTTCTCATACACAGAAGCATGACAAATGGGCTGTTTTATGCCTGAAAGAGGACTTAAGCAGCAAATACATGCTGACTCAAGCACCCTTTTTAAAAATATATATATTTTTTTATTAGATAGTTAATAATGAGTGACAAGATTGTGGTATAAGGGGTACAGTTCCATACAATTCCCACCACCAGAATTCCATATCCCCTTCTCTCCATTGGAAGTTTCCCTCTGGGAGTATGGACCAAAGATCTTTATAGGGGTGCAAAAGGTAGGAGGTCTGGCTTCTACAATTGCTTCTCCATTGGACATGGGTGTTGACAGGTAGATACATACCCCCCCCAGCCTGTTTGTTTCTTTCCCTAGTGGGGCAGGGCTCTGGGGAGGTGGGGTTCCAGGACATACTGGTGAGGTCATCTGTCTAGGGAAGTCAGGTTGGTGTCATGATAGCGTCTGCAACTTGGTGGCTGAAAAGCATTAAGATATAAAGCAGCTGATCTAGCTTTCTAATCCTATTTCCAACCCTGACATCATAATACCTTTGGCCCACCTGCATGCTAGCTGTCAAGCTCAGGCAAAAATTAGTTTAGTCAAGGGTCCCTTGGAATATACCTAACATAGACTTCCTACCTTTTACCAAAATAGAAACCCCAAATCCCATCTGCTATATTCTTGCCTTTAGGTCCCTGACTATTAAACAATTTGTTCTTCTTTATTTCTTAATATTTTTTTCAGACACCAAGTTACATATGCTACCATAATGCAAACCTGACTTTCCTGAGCAGACAACCTCACCAATGTACCTTGGAACCCCATCTCTCCAGAGTCCTGCCCCATTCAGGAAAGATATAAACAGGCTGGGAGTCTGGATCGACCTGCCAATGCCCAGTTTCAGCAGAGAAGCAATTATAGAAGCCAGACCTTCTGTACCCCATAATGATCTTGGTCCATACTCTCAGAGACATAAAGAATAGGAAAGCTTTGAGTGGAGGAGATAGGAACTCTGGTGGTGGGAAATGTGTGGAATTTTACCCCTATTATCCTATGGTTTTGTT
Source organism: Erinaceus europaeus (assembly GCF_950295315.1). Lineage (NCBI taxonomy): Eukaryota > Metazoa > Chordata > Mammalia > Eulipotyphla > Erinaceidae > Erinaceus > Erinaceus europaeus. The sequence goes on from NC_080162.1 coordinate 65,256,053, forward strand.
GATATTTTCCATTTTATAAATAAATTAAATGTTTTAAAATAGAAAACAAGCTCTGTCAGATTTCAAAAAAAAAGATGTAAGGAAAAAAAATTTGTTTAATAATCAGGAAACTAAAGGTAAAAGTATAGCAGATGAAATTTGGGGTCTTCATGTTGGAAGGAGCTAGGAGTTCTATAGTGCCCAACCATAGTTCTTCACCAACTACTACTACATCTGCTTTCCTTTGTGTAAATGTGATTCTCAACTAAGGATGATTTTGCCCACATCCTAGGACCGTTTGGCAACGTCTGTGAGGAAGGGATAGTCCTGGCATCTAGTGGGTAGAGTCCAGGAATGACACTAGGCATTCTTCAGTACACAGGACAGCTATGCATCAGATCTCAACTGTCAGTAGTTGAAGAACTCTACACTGAAGCCTGCTGTGTCTTGCATTGGAGGCAAAATAGCAGGAAATTAATGTCCTTGGGACCATTGTTTGAAGGGATCAGTACATAAATATCCCAAATCTCTCCTCCTCAAATAAGACAATGCCAAGGAATATAGTCTCCCAGGGTTCAAAGTTGCTCTGTTAGATTACTTACTTCAGTAACAACTAGCTGTGTATATAGGACTAGAGAAACAGAAATGATATGGTATCTGTGCAAGAGATATTTTAAGAATTCATGTTAAAAATTGTGGACCTGGAAATTCTAATATAGACAAGGCTGGTGGACATGCTGGCAATTCTAGCAGGAGTTGGTGGTGAGTTCAAGGGCACTATGGAAGCAAAAATCCCTCTTCTTTACATAACCTGGGTCTTTTCAACTGATTGAATGCAGCTACCTACATTTTGTAAGGCAGTGTTTTACTCAAAAATCTACTAATTTAATGTTAACCACATCTAAAGATACCTTCACAGTAACATCTAGGTTGGTTTTGAGCAAACTATTAAGTACCATATCCCAGACAAACAAAGACATAAAGTTAACCATTATACTCTATAACTTCATCTTCCCTTGTTCAGTCTCACTTCATACTTACTGGGATCACATTCCACTGCTTGCACTCAATTCCAAGTCTCTGAGTGTCTGCTTCTAGGGATGTAAAAGGGAAAAGGGAAGAAAGCATTAAGAAGGTGTTTAGGCAGGTTGGAGTGAAGATAATGGATGCTAGTGAGGGAATCCTAGGGCCTTAAGAGATAAACATCATTCACTAACAGGCAGTAAATGAATGTCCTTGTAGTCTGGGTGACCATGACCTTGGATTATCTGTAACTAACTGGTAGTGGTGTTCAGATACAAAATGTGAACATTCTCTATCCATGTCTGTCTTCCCAGGTGGATTATGATCGAGCACAGCTGGTCCTCAGTCCTCCACTGTCAGGGTCCGACACCTATCCCAGGGGCCCTGCTAAACTACCTCAAAGTCAAAGTAAACCGGGCTATTCCTCCAGCAGCCATCAGTATGCATCTGGCTACCACAAAGCCACCCTGTACCAGCATCCCTCCCTGCAAACCAGCTCACAGTATATCTCCACAGCTTCTTACCTGAGCTCCCTCAGCATCTCATCCAGCACCTACCCCCCACCCAGCTGGGGGTCCTCCTCAGATCAGCAGCCCTCCCGGGTGTCCCATGAACAATTCCGGGCTGCCCTGCAACTGGTAGTCAGCCCAGGAGACCCCAGAGAATATCTGGACAACTTTATCAAAATCGGGGAAGGGTCAACAGGCATTGTGTGCATCGCCACTGAGAAACACACAGGGAAACAAGTGGCAGTGAAGAAAATGGACCTCCGGAAGCAACAGAGAAGAGAACTGCTTTTTAATGAGGTAGATGGTGTGTTCAGATCATCCTTTCTCTCCTGTGTGTCACTTATATTCTTTTATTTCACAGACTGTGCATATACATTTTAAAACATTAGAAAGCACTAAAAACAGATTGTGCATATACATTTTAAAACATTAGAAAGCACTAAAAACATGAATACAAAAAAATGTGCCCTATTATCTTCCTTCTAGGCTTTTTCTGTGTCAGTAGAGTGGCTACCTTTATAAGGTACTTCATGTATATCAGCCACCAAGACATTTTGATCTGGTTTTGATTCCTACGACAATGCTATGAGGAAGAAACAGGTTATCACCATTATAGCAGTAAGGAAACCTGAATTCAGGTTAAGTTACCAGCCTAAGGTAATAGTGCAGAGCTGGAATTGGAATTCTAGTAGGTTCTAAAATCTCATGTAACACTGCTTCTGTGGCTCTCTGTAAACTCATGTATACTTTTCTATAACCACGTCTGCAAAGCCTATATAAAAGCCAGTATACCACTCTTGGAAACTTGAGGTTTTTTCATAACTATAGACATAATCAGTTCTTCCAATAAAAAATATAGAAGGTATACAAAATGTTCCATAATCCTACAACAGAGCAATGTTATACATCAACCATATTTCAATATTTCTATATTTTCTTAGATAAGATATATATGTATGTATACGTATAGTATAAGTATATATATATGTATGTGTGTGTGTGTATATATGTGATTTACAGAAATTTTATACTAATATTAACCTTGCCAACAGTCCTGTTTCATCCTTATTAACATTGTATACTATTGTATTGTCTTTGTTAACTAATAAATATTAACTTTTTAATTAGCATTTATTATTCCCAGTGAAACTAGATTAATTTTTGTATGGCTTCAGACCATTTTATTTCTTTAGAAAATCATATTCCATTGTACTATTTACAATTGAAATATTTGTTTTATTGATTTGTAAGTGATCTTGATACATTAGGAAACTAACCCTTTTCTGTATATGTGTTGCAATTATTTTTCTACTTCATTGGTTTTTAAACTTGCTTATTACATAAGAGTTCTAAAATGTATATAGGAAAAAAAACATAAGCTTCTATGTCCAGGGACACAAAAAAATTTGGAGCCATATCCATTTAATGATTTTATGAGATTCTATTGAGGGAAATTGGCTTTTGTGGGTCAAAAAATTTAAGTCTGATAAGTCAGGTTTCCAATGTTAGATAATTTTTCGTATGCATCTCTAAACTCTCAGAACAATAGGCAATCACTATAAAATGCAATGTCATATAGATGAACAATTTTGTAATTTATTATTTACACTAATCCTGAAAATGTTACCTGATGGAACCACTAGGCAGTAATTCCTTGAAGTTCTCTCTCTATTAAAAAGGCTCAAGTTAGCCGTCTTATACTTAACACATGTTTGTTTTTAATTTCAAGACCTTCCCTCTGCAAGCTACTCAAACTTTTCTCAGACACAATGTGGATTTTTTTCCAAGAAGTTAACATGGAATCTTGTGGTCCCACTCCAATCAACTGTTACTCCATTTGCCTATGGGGATCAATTACCATTCACTCAGTTTTGCCATGATAGCCCACAGTAGAATGTGTGCAGTATAATCTACAGGAAACCTTTAGGGATATCTAACTGCATATCTCTCTCTCTCTCTCTCTCTCTTTCTCTCTCTCTCTCACTCTCTCTCTCTCTCTCACACACACACACACACAGAGTGAGAGAGAGAGAGATAGGAGAGAGAAAGAGAGAGAGAGTCAATTAAGCTCCAAAATATGAATATAGCCTTGCCATGATTCTGCCTGACTTCACTCCTTACTCTCCTAATCTTTTCTTTTTGTCCAGTGTCTGGTTGACTTGCCATTTTACTCTTGAATTTACTAACTTGATTCTAAATAAGTATACTAGTTAGCCTCAATGCCTTCAATTTCCCTATAGTAGACTCCTGAATGAATAATTCCCCAGCAATCTTGTCGATCAGTTGTACTCATAAGATAGTCAAAAGAAAAGGGCCAGATTTTGCTATCACAAATCAAAAGTATTTTTCCATTTGTCCAGGTTGTGATAATGCGGGATTATCACCATGACAACGTGGTTGACATGTACAACAGCTACCTTGTGAGCGATGAACTCTGGGTGGTCATGGAATTTCTAGAAGGTGGTGCCTTGACAGACATTGTTACTCATACCAGGTAAGTTTCTTTATTAACCAGGAGCATAAATTCAAGTTACTGATTATTCTCCTTCTGAGGAACATCTCAGTGGCTCTCTTCACAAATGGCAAGGAATTCCAAAATTAGAGAATAAGACGACTGTTTTCCTCTGTAGTTTTCAAGTGCCTGTAGTAATTTCATTTTTTTTTTGTATAATTCATTAATTTGCCACTTGGAGTCAAGTGTTTATTGAGAACCTGTCATGTACCATATGCTTCTTTGATAGTAATACAGATGATACAAGTGATAAGTATCAAATAATCCCATCAGGGAAGTCACAGATAAGAAATAAATGCCGTAAGTTTGGAGAATTAGATCTATCTACATAGCCTAGAAGGATACCTGACTATTTCCATTGTAAAGAATCAAGAAAGAATTTCAGAAAGAATTTGATATCTGATATCGGCTTTGAAATATGCATGAGTATATTCTTTTTTTTTAAATTTGCTTTCCCCCCTTTTGTTTCCCTTGTTGTTGTTTTTTATTGTTGTTGTTATTATTGTTGTTGTTATTGATATCATCATTGTTGGGTAGGACAGAGAGAAATGGAGAGAGGAGGGGAAGACAGAGAGGGGGAGAGAAAGATAGACATCTACAGACTTGCTTCACCTCCTGTAAAGTGGGGGGCTCGAACTGGGATCCGAACGCCAGTCCCTGCACTTTGCGCTACATGCGCTTAACCCACTGCACTACCACCCAACCCCCAGGAGTTTATTCTAAGAATGCAACAAGTTGAAGGGAAAGGGTATTGAAAGTGAAAGAAAAGTTATATGCTAATACAATGTTTCTCAAAATTGGATATGCAGATTATTTTACTAAATCTGGCTTTCTAAAGTTTATTAAATGAAAATTACAAATCAGTAACATCTATCACATTCCAATTAAAGGTAATCTCTTAATTGCTGACTGGGACTCAGATTTAATTATTATAGTTGACCTGTTAATAACCTTTATGCTAGTTTCAGATAACTCAGATCTCATGGACTCTTAAGAAGAATACCTTTTACTGAATATGCCATCCCTTAGTCCTAAATTAACTTGTGGGAATTTGACCCTGTCACTACTGCTGCTGCTGCTGCTGCTGCTGCACTAAGCCTCTGAGGGATGTACATTGGGCAAATATAAACGCTGTTATCTGAAAACAACCCAGCACAATAACCAACCTACCACCCACTGAAAGAAGTTGTAGGATTCTACTATTTCAGACAATAACATTTCTAGTCATTTGCCATTGTATAAGACCAACTGAATATTATAGGAACCATCCTTATAAAGAAGGGCATGTGTTAGGGTCGGGCAGTAGCACAGCGGGTTAAGTGCACAAGGACTGGCGTAGGATCCTGGTTAGAGCCCCCCGGCTCCCCTCCTGCACAGGGGTTGCTTCACAAGTGGTGAAGCAGGTCTGCAGGTGTCTATCTGCCTCTCTCCTTCTCTGTCTCCCCTCTTCTTTTGATTTCTCTCTGTCCTATCCAGCAACAGCAACATCAATGGCAACAATAACAAAAATGGGAAAAAATGGCCTCCAAAAGCAGTGGATTTGTAGTGCAGGCACCAAGCCTCAACAATAACCCTAGAGGCAAAAACAAAAAAAATAAATAAATAAGAAGGGCATGTGTCTTCATACTTTCCTCTTTTATATCTTTTTATTATTATTGCCACCAGAGTTACCACTGGGGTTTGGTGCCTGCATGATGAATCCACCACTCCTGATGGCTATTCTTTTTTTCTTTTTCTCTTTCCTGTAATTTGATAGGACAGAGAGATACTGAGAGGGGAGGAGGAATAAGACAGAGAGTGAGAGACACCTGCAATGCTGCCTCATCATTTGTGAAGCTTTCCACCTGCAGGTGGAGAGCAAGGGCTTGAACCCAGGTCCTTGCACTTGGTAATGTGTGTATTCTACTAGGTGTACTGTTGTTCAGCCCCTTGTCCCCTTTATCTCTTAATGGTTTTTCTAATAAATAGACTCTCTCCTTAGGTTTTCTTTTGAGTCCTAGTTCCGACTCATTTGGAGTCTGCTGCCATCAGCAAGACTGAATCAAATTCGAGACCATCTTTTCTTTATTATTATCTATTTATTCCCTTTTGTTACTCTGGCTGTTTTGTTTTTTTTTTGCTGTAGTTATTACTGTTGTCATTGTTGTTGGATAGGACACAGAAATATGGAGAGAAGAGAGGAAGACAGAGAGGGGAGAGAAAAATAGACACCTGCAGACCTGCTTCACAGCTTGTGAAGCAAGCAACTCCCCTGCAAGTGGGGAGCTGAGGGCTTGAACGAGGATCCTTACGCGGGTCCATGCTCTTTGTATGACCTGCACTTAACCCGCTGCGCTACAGCTCGACTCCCATGAGACCATCTTTTAACTTGCCCAGCTGAGCTAAGATTTTCCTGAGCTCTTAAATCTAGGTTCTGTCAGGTACACCCTCTGTCTCACCTGCATGACAGTTTGTTCTAGTAGCTCTACCAAATTTGGGGTCTAACTGAGGTCTCACATAGCCCTGTGATAGGGAAGGTGTATCGTGCCTAGATGAGGTAGGCAAATGCCTGAATGAGTTCTGGTGACACTGAGAAGCCTTTGCTGTCCAAATAATTGTTCCCACCTAGAATCTGCAGAGTTAGACTATTTGACTCTTAAGACAGGGAGAGAGCATAGTGGTTCTGCAAAAAAGAATTTCATGCCTGAGGTTACAATTCCCATCCCTATTCTACTCTTTCCCCTCCCAATGCACACACTACCATAAACCAGAGTTGAGCAGTGCTCCAGTTTAAAAAACAAAACAAACAAACAAACAAAACCCCACGGTATTTACTTTCTACAAAGTCCATTCTTAGGCGGTTCAGTGGGAAGGCAGGGGTTCTAACCTTAAGAAATGAGGTTTGAATCTAATCACTTCCTTAGCTAGATCACATTGGGCAAAACACTGGCCTTGGTGCCTCTTTCTAAACCCAAAAATACCTTTAGGGGAGGATTGCAGCTGGATATGTAAAAGCACATCCATTTCTGTGTGTTTCTTTCTCATCCTCATGGTCTATTCACAATTATTTGTAACTTTTAGGTTTAATTTCCTTTGGACTGAAGGATCTAGAGTGACAGAGACCTCCAGCTCCTGGAGGAGACAGCAACAGGAAGTCAGAGGCAAGGCTGGTCCCAGAGATAGGAGATCCAATACCACTTAGCTTAAGTCCAGTCTTGAAGAGAACCATGGCTGAAGAGAACTATTTCCAAAATGAAGGAGGGCCATGGGGTAGCTCGCTTGGATAGTGTGCTCTGTTGCCATATGTATGACTCATGCTCAAACCCACCCTGTCCCCACCCTCATCCCACCCTTACTTCACTAAAGGTAATATGGTCTCTTTCACTCTCTGCTTCTCTGTCTCTAAAAAAAAAAATTACTTATTAACAAATTAAAAAGGGTATTTAACACCCAAATCCTGGACCCTTGATCAGATTATTTAGTATGTTTTCTCAGTCGAACTCCAGAGCCAAGTACCTGAGGAATAAATAATCTGTAAGAGTCCACGGACGTATTTTGTGTTACAAACTCTAACACCAATAAATAGGAGTCTCTTTATCTTTGCTTATTTGGCCTATGTCATCCTCAAGGGCAAGTATTATGTTCTAGGTGTCAGATCCCAAAAATATCCTCTTCCTTGTCCATAGATTTTTCTAAGGGTGGATTGGAGAGATTGGTCTGGTTCCTTAGAACCCAAGGGAACTGCTGCTCTTAATCATTTAAAATATGCTCTTAAATCCCTCCTTATTCATTAAATGTTTTTTGTTTGTTTGTTTGTTTTTAGAATGAATGAAGAACAGATAGCTACTGTATGTTTGTCAGTTCTGAATGCTCTCTCCTACCTTCACAACCAAGGAGTGATTCACAGAGACATAAAGAGTGATTCCATTCTCCTGACCAGTGATGGCCGGGTAAGATTTTCTTGTTCGTCCCCTTCACACTTTACTTTGTCACTTTGTGTGTCATTTTTCTCCCAAGAACCTTTCTCATCATTCTAATTTCCCTCAGTCACCATTACCCACAGCCTTTCCCAGAAGGCTTACAAAAAGGAAATTACCATCCTTTGTGTCACCCTGTTAGTCAGAATTGTCTGTATCCTGAATTTGATGGATCATTTTCTGCCATAACAATGAGAGGAGGAAGTCAAAGTGGACATTTCTTTCCTTTCCTTTTCTGTCATGTTCTTATTTTTGTTGAAGAGATGACTTTTCTAAGGCACAAACACACCATTGTGGTATCTGTAGTATCTCTTGGTGTCTCTACAGGAAACAGGTAAAGCTCCACAAAGAATTTAATAAAGATCAAAAGCCATAAGGGCAAGGGGGGAAAAATCATTAAATGGAGAAAAGAAATTCTCTTCAATAAATGGAGTTGGGAAAATTAGATTGAAACATGCAGACAAATAAAACTAGAGCACCACGTATCACCATGCACAAAAGTCAGCTCCAAATAGATAAAAGACATGGGCATTAGACCAGAAACTATCAAATACATAGAGGAAAACTGGCAGAACACTTCATGGCTTATGCTTCAGAAATATCTTCAGAGATTTGAGTCCAATATCAAAGAAATCATAAAGAAAAATAAATCAGTGGGACCATATCAAACTGAAAAGCTTCTGCACAGCAAAAGTAACCATCACCAAAAGAGAAAGGCATCCTACAGAACAGGTCTTTTATACAACATGTATCAGAGAGTGGACTTAACAACCAAAAACATAAAAATCTCACTAAACTTATCAGCAAAAACAAACAATGCCACCCCATTAGAAAATGGGCGGGGTGGGGTGGGTCAGGTGGTGGTGCACCTAACTGAATGCACACATTACCAGGTCCAAGTCCCAGATTCCCACCCATGGGGGAAAGCTTCACAAGTGCTGATGCAGAGCTGCAGGTATCTCTCTTAATCTCTCTCACTCACTATCACTCTCTCTCTCTCTCTCCCCTATCAAATAAAAGAAAGGAAGAAAAATCTCTTAAAAATAAAAAATAAAAAAGATTGAGACAAAGAAAGAAAAGACAAGAGGAGGAAATGGACAGAAGCTTCACCAAGAAAGAGAATTCCTCCTTCCTACCTCTTCCTTCTCTCTCAATTTCGCTCTGTCTCTATCAAAAAGTAATTAGTTAGTTGATTAACTAACTAAGTTGTAGCACTGCTTCACTCCTCTGAAGCATTCCCCCATCAGGTGGCGACCAGGGGAATAGAACCCTGGTCCTTACACATTGTAATGTGTGTAATAAACTAGGTGCTCCACCAAGCAGCCTCTACCTTATATCTTCAAAAGTATATTATTTCATGAGTGTTATATGGAATAATACTCAGAATTTCACAAATGGGATTTGATGTACGTATCTGTTTAAGGCTGATTTTTCTCTATTCACTCAGCAAAATTTACTCCAGTTTTAGCCTAGTCTGTGTATCTCAATAGTTAAAAGTAAGCCATACACTGTCTGGCAATAAGTCGTATTTCTCAAAGAAAGTCTCATAACAAGGAAAGATCATAGATGACCACACTGAAGCCTTAATTATAATAATGGAACGTGTGTATGTGTGTGTGTGTGTGTGTGTGTGTGAAATCACACTCTTTGTGAATTTTTTTTCCACTGTACCATATTCAATAGTAACATACAACACAGTCTGTCTAACCACTCATTCTTTGAAGAGCATTTTGGTAATTTCCAGCTTGAAGCTATTCTAGATAAAATTAGGAGCTACATTTCCACTTCTTTGGGATATGTACCTAAGAGTATAATTACTGGTTACAGGTCAATGAATTTTTCTTTTTGAAAGGAACAGCTTAACTGTTTTACAGAGTAGTTGCACCATTTGATATTTCCACCAACACAATGGATGGTGGGTATCTTGTTTGTGACAGTGGTTATGCAAGACTACAATGTGATAATATATTTTTTAAATATTTATTTATTTATTCCCTTTTGTTGCCCTTGTTTTCTTGTTGTTGTTATTGATGTCATAGTTGTTGGATAGGACAGAGAGAAATGGAGAGAGGAAGGGAAGTCAGAGAAGGGGAGAGAAAGACAGACACCTGCAGACCTGCTTCACCGCCTGTGAAGCGACTCCCCTGCAGGTGGGGAACCGGGGCTCGAACAGGGATCCTTACGCTGGTCCTTGCGCTTTGCGCCACGTGCACCAACCCACTGCGCTACCGCCCGACTCCAGTGATAATATTTTTTAACTTTTATTTATAAAATGGAAATATTGGCAAAAATATAGGATAGGAGGGGTACAATTCCACACAATCCTCACCCCCAGAACTCCATAACCAATCCCCTCCCTTGATAACTTCCCTATTCTTTATCCCTCTGGGTGTATGGACCCAGGATCATTATGGAGGGCAGAAGGTGGGAGGTCAGGCTTCTGTAATTGCTTTCCCGCTGTACATGAGTATTGACAGGTCGATCCATACTCCCAGCCTGCCTCTCTCTTTCCCTAGTGGGGCAGAGCTCTGGGGATGCAGGGTTCCAGGACACATTGGTGCCGTTGTATTCCCAGGGAAGTCAGGTTGGCATCATGTTATCATCTGGAACCTGGTGGCTGAAAAAGAGTTAAGATATAAAGCAGAACAATTTGTTGATTAATCATGAACCTAAAGACAAGAATATTGCAGACAAAGATTTGGGGTCTCTGTTTTGGAAAAAGCTAGTAGGTCTATTTTAGAATGTGATAAAATTTTAGAGTACTTATATGGGAGTTTATGTATAACTAATGAAATCTGAATAAGCACTATTTACCACACTAATATAAATTTCTTATTGTTGACATTGGTCTATAGTTGTGTTAGATGCTAGTAGCAGTAGAGAGAACTAGATGTACATTTCTTTGCAATCATCTATAAGCCTGCAACTACTTTAAAAACAAAGTTTTTAAAAAGAATTGCTCAAGGGAGTCAGGCAATAGTGCAGCTGATTAAGCGCACGTGGCGCAAAGCACAAGGACCTGCGGAAGGATCCCGGTTCAAGCCCCCGGCAGGGGAGTCACTTCACAGATGGTGAAGCTGGTCTGCAGGTGTCTGTTTTTGTCTCCCCCTCTCTATCTTCACCTCCTCTCTCCATTTCTCTCTGTCCTATCTAACAACAACGACATCAATAACAAATAACAACAACAATAATAATTACAACAATAAAAAGAAAACAAGGACAACAAAAGAGAAAATAAATAAATACAATTCACTAAAGTATTACAAAAAAAAAAGAATTGCTCAAGTCTTAAAAATTTTTATTTTTCTCCTACATGACAGAAGGAAATTACTTTCTATTAACACAAATCACTCACTATATGTCTATTGCATTAAAAAAAAAAACTAGTGAGTCACTAGTGAGTGGCAGGTAAGAGGGATGTTTTGTGGGGTTTGAAAGGAAAAAGTAAATAGCATACCACAAAAGTGGGTGCAAGAATTACATGAGGTAATTTATGTAAAACTCTTAGAAGCAAACCATGTCCTAGGTAGAAGCTCACAGAGAGGGTGATCCCCCCCCCTCCCTAACACACACACACATAAGCCATTATTATAATTAAGGCTTGAATGTGGTCACCTATGATCTTTCCTTGATATGGGACTTTCATTTGAGATATACTACTTATTGGTCAGCAGACAGTGTATGGCTTACTTTAAACAAAACCATTGGTTTGAATGACCTTCAAATTCATTACTTATTACACCCAATGAATCCACTGAAAGGGGACAAACACAAATGCGCCCCCCCCCTTTTTTTTACTTATTAATGGCCACATTTAAATAATGATAGGATTTCATGTGAAATTTTAGTTTCCTTACAAAGTCATAAACTAGAGCTGGATGATGGTATACCAGTTGAGTGCACTTTTCCATGTAAAAGCACCACATTCCAACAGGGAAAGCAGTACTATAGGTGTCTTTCTTCCCCCCTCACTTCTTGATTCCTGTTTCTATCCAAAATAAATAAATAAAAGATCAGAAATATCTGGTAATAGTGTGATTGAACTCACACATGACTAAAATGGAGATGGTGCCATGAAGGTTAATAGCACCATATCAAATGCTGTTAATACCTCACTCATTTTTTTTAACTTTATTGGGGGGTTAATAGTTTACATTACATTTGTTGTCACATAAGTACAGGTTCTCCTCTTTCCGTGATAGTTTTGCGAAATACCCTCTCCCCCAGCCAAGTTCCTCCTCCTTCTTCATGCCCCAGGATCCCAGCATGCCCTCTATCCCATGACTTTTCCTCATTCCCAAGAGTCCTTTACTTTGGTGTAATACATCATGCCCAGCCCAAGTATCACCTTATGCTTTCCCTTACATATTCTACAAGACTAGCTCTACTACCTGCATCTCTTTGCTTGGAGACTTTCTCTGTTCCCCACAGACTATTCTTCCAGTAAATGGCTGTCGGGTTCTCCCCGACAGGTAGTCTCAAGGACGGAGATCTGGACCAGCCGGACCCGCCTTCTGGGGCTGAGCGGGAGGGAGAGTGTCAACTTGAGAAAAGAAAACACACCAAGTCGGGAGTACTGTCAAGGCAGTGACTCGCTTTATTGAGGAAAAGGCCATTTTTTATAGGCAGGGGATAGAGGCAGAGATGGAAAGGTAGGGTGGGATGACGTTAGAGGTGGTGTGAGGTGTTGTCACCATCGGTGGGGCCTATGCTCTTTACGCATCATCAGCTGGAGGGCAGAGGTGAATTCAGGCACAGCCTACAGGAAATGCTGTGTCACTCTAAGGAAGTTAGTGACTGTCAGCGAAACTCGAGTCAGGCTTACGGAGTGTCTGCTGGGCCTAGATCGGGGCCAAGCAGACCCCAACAAATGGCAAGTTGGAAATTCTAGGACAATCACATCCACTCTTCTAAGAACAGCCCTAAACAAGTGAATTAGAGTACCAATAACCCCAGCCTTCTAGTCATTGGATGAGCCCTCTGCAGTCCTCCAGACTTCCTCAACAAGATTGCATTCCACTTGCCTATGATAGTAACTTTCTTTGTATCTAATCCTTAATTGGCTACCTCCCCTTCCCTAGTGTAGTACCTGTTTCATTCCTACTATTTCCTTATCTCACCAATAAACAACTTGCATGAATTTTTGTCTCAGGCTAACTTCAGTTGGACACCCCATCTAACAGGATGCCCCTATTCCACAAAATTTGAAGTGAGGGAAAGGTTGGGTAAGGGACTGAACATAGAGTGACAAATAGGACCTTCTGACCATTTCACACCAGATTAACTGTGCCCCTTATAGTCAGCTGGAAGTCAGTATCTCTTTTCCAAAAGACTGCCTCACTCCTAATTTTTCATTATTTCTATTTGGCCCAATACATTCATTGATAGTACATGCTTGGTTCCCTTGGACATTGGGTTTTACTATTCCGTACAATAATTGGTCTCAGAATTAGAAGAAGAACTAACAAATATCTCCCAAATATTATTTTTAATTAAACAAAGACTTTGAAATATAGCTTGCTTAAGTTCATTCCTTTCAGATATAGTCTGTGTTATACCACAGCTCTATCCTTCCTCCCCTGCCTGTTCTCACCAGTTACTGTCCCTGATGCAAGAAGCACCACATAAAAAGTCAAAAGACCCAGGCATTCGTCTCCATTGTGATATCCTTCCTCTTCTCTTGGATTTGGCAGCAAAATTTCAAGCCACAAATTTAAATTTAAAGCCTTAAATGGGAGTCACTCTCATCAGTCTGGCCCCTTTTCTAAATATACTCACTTCCTTTATCCCTGGGTCATTGCTCTCCTTAAAAGGGGTTTTCAAATATTGCTCAACATCAGAACCATAGGGGAGCTGAGCAAAAAGCAACTTCTCAGGTGCTGCCCTCAATATTCTGATTCAGCCAAAAGCCTGCATTTTTTTAAAGTTCCAAGGGTAGGCTGATGCTATACATTTCCAGTTTCCTTGCCATAGAGAAAGTTCCCAGGAACCTGGCTCAAAAGCGTTCATCTTTTGCTATAGTCAAACCTTGAGTAAACACAAGAATTCTTTAGCTTGTAAACAATGTACAGAACATGAGTTTTACATTGTGTTTTTAAAACTTCTTGCTGTCTTGTGAACCAGACGTCTTTAGCTCCAACCCTCACCACACACTGACATTTTTTTTAATCATTTTATTGGGGACTTACTGGACAACAGTATAGTTGTTGACACAGGGTTCAATTCTTCATTTCCCTGTGATAGGGTCTGAAAAATACTCTCACCAACAACTAGTTTCTTTTCCACCTTGGTACACTAAGATTCTTTCTCTATCACCCCCTTCCCCTGCTTCCCGAGTACCTTGCCTTGCTGCAATGTAGCACACCCTGACCAAGTTTTATTTTGTGTTTTTCCTTTCTGTCCCTGTTTCTTAAGTTCCATCTATAAGTGAGATCATCCAGTATTTGTCTTTCTTTTGACTCTGCCATGTTTTTTAAATTTTTATTTATGAAATGGAAACACTGCCAAGACCATAGGACAAGAGGGGTACAATTCCACACAGTTCCCACCACCAGAACTCTGTATCCCATCCCAATAGCTTTCCTACTCTTGAAACCTCTAGGAGTATGAGCCCAGGGTCATTATGGGGTGCAGAAGGTGGAAGGTCTGGCTGCTGTAATTGCTTCCCTGCTGAACATGGGTGTTGGCCGGTCGATCCATACTCCCAGCCTGACTCTCTCTTTCCCTAGTGGGGCAGAGCTCTGGGAAAGTAGGGCTCTGCCATGTTTTTATAGGTACACTGATTCCTAACTAGGGCATACTGATGTCAATAGGATCTCATGTTTAAATGGCAACTTTGTCTGAGTTCTAAGTTATAGTTTCTTGGCTGGTTTCTGTGGAACAAGTTAGATGTCCTCTTACTAGGTGGAAGGCAATGTTTTAGTCCAGTTCTCTTCAGCTAACTGCATTAATAAGACAAAGGTAGTTTCCTAAGCAGCCAAGTTGTACTATGCTATCTAAAATAAGCTCAGCTTAGAGTCTTTGTGATTTTCTTTTAAGATCTGCCTACAGTGTTCTATTATACTCATTACTTGTGTTCTCATTATCTACTTGCAAATTTATTTGGACAAATGTTGTGTGTAATTATGTTCTTTTCAAAAATTATCTCTTTTATGTACTTAGATGAGTTAAAAAAAGAAAAGAAAAAGCATTCAGAGGCACTTATACTCCTATAACAGAAAAACAAGCTTAGCTTCCAAGTGTTAAGGTTCAGTTTCTTGTCTTACATTTTGTCAGGGAGATACTTATTAGTCTTTTGGGTTTGTGATCTTTTTTTAATGCCTAGAAAGAGAAAATCACACTAAAGATGCTGAAATTTAAAAAAAAAAAAAAAACTATTAAATAAACAACTACCAATACCAAAATGCAGATGTAGTCACCTTCTCAATGATTCATATTTCTTAAATGTATAGTCAAGCAAAATTGGTAGAATGGCAGAATTGTCCCTCTCCTGCTTTGTAGAAGGATTACAGTATTGTTCAAACATAAACTTTGGTAACATGTGTGCCACAGGCCCTCCCTTGTTCATGAACTTTGGAAAGACACACACACACACACACACACTTTTTTTTGTTTGTTTAAGACTAACCTATTTATCCTCCCAAAGTTATATGTGATGGATAAAAAAAAAAAAAGCAACTCTCTATTATTCCATTCTATTATATTTAGTCTTCTTAAATAATGTAGGCATTGCCAAAGATCAGCCACATTATGATAAGGTTTCCATGATACCTCTAAAACCTCAGTCTTTCGCATTTGGTCACCACCTACTTCTTCTCTACACCTCCCACCCCCATTGTTTTCAAGATGGCATCTGGGATAATAAAAAAATGTAGTTTATGGAACCTCATATGGAAGAGATAAGACTTATCCTCTCATTTTTCTCTGGTTCTAGCCTTGGAAAAAAACTATCTTCCACAACTTTGACAGGTAACCACTGACGATAAACAGGTGCCATCAGCCACTGGATTTTTCAGGGATGCACTGCTACAGTGTTTTACAGTGGCAGTCATTTTTTTTTTTTTAGTGATATATTAATGATTGACAAGATTGTGCAACAAGAGGGTATAATTCCATACAATTCAATTCCTTCAATTCCCACCACCAGAGTTTCACATGCCCTGCTAGCCCCACTTTGAAGTTTCCCTATTCTTCATCCCTCTGGGAGTATGGACCAAAGAACTTTATGGAAACCAGAAGGTGGGAGGTCTGGCTTCTGTAGTTGCTTCTCTGCTGGACCTGGGCGTTGACAGGTCTATCCATACCATTCCTAGTGGTCTAGGGCTCTGCAGAAGTGGGGTACCAGAACTCATTGGTGAGGTCCTCTGTGCAGGGAAGTCAGGTTGGCATCATGGTAATATATGCAACTTGGTGGCTGAAAAGCATTGAGATATAAAGCAGAACAAATTATTTAATAATCAGAAACCTATAGCTAAGAGTATAGCAAATGAAATTTGTTGTCTTCATGTTGGAAAGAACTGGAAATCCATTATAGGTATATTCCAAGAGGCCCGTGACTTTACTAACTTTTGCCTGGGCCAAACAGCTAACATGCAGGAGGGCTAAGAGTATTGTTTGGGAAGATGGTGTCAGAGTTGTGAATAGGACTAGAAAGCTGGATCAGGGCAGAGAGAAGTTCCCAAATACTAAGAAAGTATATAAATGCCATTAACTATAAACCCCATCGATCTGCCCTATGTCTATTCATATTTAGCATAGGAGCCTATGTGACCTCTGCATCCCTGTGAATCTGAGCTCATATTCCATTGTCACAGCTAGGGACATTCTAGGTTGCATTCATTTGAGGTCCAGTCTTCCTTAAATGGCAGAGAGTGTTGACCCAGCCTCCCTTTGGAGAGTGGGGCAATTTTTACTACTGCTGTCCTACATTGAGGGCCGTGTCCTGTAGATTACCTCAAGTTTTTAAAGCCATCCTTGAGCCTGTATCTTCATGTCAACCATAGGCATTTGCTAAACAACTTTCTCTCCCCTCACTAAAATTTGGAAGAGCTTCTAGACCCCTGCACATCACACAAAGCATTGTGCATGGTCTCAGGCTTAAATTCACACATGCTGTTGAGCCATATCTTCATGAAGACTATGTTGGACCTGGCCAGTGCTGATGTTTGACTAGTATTGTTTCTTATTTCTTTATTGGGGGATTAATGGTTTCCAGTCAACAGTAAAATACAATAGTTTGTACATGCATTAACATTTCTCAGTTTTCTACATAACAGTTCAACCCCCACTAGGCCCTTCTCTGCCATCATGTTGACTAGTATTTCCTACTATGTACTCATTGTTAACATATTATGCTATTTTCAGTCTTATTGGTGAATGGCTATTATTCCAAGTCATCCAGCTCTTTACTAGGGCCCACTTTGCCTCATTAAATTTATCTACGGGTAACTTTAGGCACTGTTTAACTTTATGTTTAGTTTCTTTCTAGCCTAGATTAGTATGGTTATTAATATTTTGAATATTACCTTTTTTATTGCCTCCAGAGTTATTATTGGGGTTTGGTGCCAACACTACAAATTCACTACTCCTGCCTGCCCTCCCCCCACCCCCATTTCATTAGATAGGATGGAGAAAAATTGGAGGGGTGAGGTAGAGAGGGGGAAGATAAAGACAGACACCTACAGACCTGCTGAACCCCTTGTGAATGAGCAGGTGGGGAGCAGGGGCTCAAACCCAGGTCCTTGTGCAGATCTTTGGGCTTAGTAGTATGTGTGCTTAACCAGATATGCCACCACCGAGCCCTCTGAATGTTACCTTTTAATAAATATTCATACTATTTCTCTTCTCCCTGGGATGTATGCTACTTAGGTATTCCCATGTGAGAAAAATAAAGGGGAAAAAAACATTTTTTAAAAACCCTGACATAGTCAAACTCTTGTGTATTTTTCCCTCCTCTTGTGTAAATCCCAGGCTAAAAGCGATAAATTACAGAATTTTCATTTATTAGAATTTTTTTTTGCCTGCAGCATTATTGCTGGGGCTCAGTGCCTGCACCATGAATCCACTGCTCTTGTAGGCCATTTTCCCCCCTTTGTTGCCCTTGTTGTTGTAGCCTTGTTGTGGTTATTATTGTTGTTGTTGATGCCTCGTTGTTGGATAGGACAGAGAGAAATGGAGAGAGGAGGTGAAGATAGAGATGGGGAGAGAAAGATAGACACCTGCAGACCTGCTTCACTGCCTATGAAGTGACTCCCCTGCAGGTGGGGAGCTGGAAGCTCAAACCAGGATCCTTCTGCCGGTCCCTGAGCTTTGCGCCATGTGCGCTCAACCCGTTGCGCCACCACCCAACCCCCACTTCTTAGAATTTTTTACTACTTTACTTTTACAACAGAGCAATAAGGATTAAATGCTATGGCCACAAGACTCTCTTCTTCATACTACATGAATTGTTATTATATGTGGTATCTAAGTTTTATTTTTCTCCATATGCCAAAGTAATTGACAAAACTACCTCTCCACTAAGCTAGTTTTCTTTAGCATCCCATCTGGAGAAATTAAATATCCTCTCACTGTCACCACCACTAGCCTTGGCCTGGTTATAAAGAACATGAAAAAGGAAAGGGAAAAAATCATTTTATACTTTCCAAAATATTTCCCTGATTTCATCATTTCATCTGTGCTTCAACTTTGATTCTGTAAAAAAAAAAAAAAGGAAAAAGAAGTGGCTTTAGAGTTACAAAAGTAATCTCAGAAATAGCACTAACATGTCTTCTACCTCATTATCCATAGCATGTATAAAATGTATGTGTATGTATCAATATGTAATAAAAGTAAATCAAGTAGGATGTGACTTTTCAGCACCTACTGGTTACCCAGCTTTTAATGAACACAGTAAGGCTTCACATTAAAAGGCACATCTGTGGCTGGGAAGGTGGCTCAGCACATGTCAAAGGCCCTAGATTCAACCCCTGGTACTGTATATGCCAGAGCAGAACAGTGCTCTGGCCACATATCCTCTGTCATAAAATAGATGGATGAATGAATGAATGAATAAATAATAAACTAAATACCAAGGCTGTTGCTCCTAAGAAATGTCATTCCTAGCTGGGGTACAAAATCAGCAGTTTAAGACTGAATGAATACCAAAATTTTCTTATATTTGTGGAAAAGAGAAAATAATATAGTATCCTAAGAATAAATTGGTTATGCCTTCTTATTAAGATAAGGGAAAAAAACAAAGGTGTTCTCTCTCACAACTCCAAAATAAGAATAATAACCCAATAAAAAGTGGATCAAACGACTAGACAGTTATCTAAAGAAGAGATGTACATAGCTCACAGACGTATGAAGAAATGCCCCCATTTCACTTATCATAAGAGAAATAGAAATCAAAACTCACACCTGTGGCCTACATCAACAAAGCAGGAAATGACAAGTGTTGGAGAGATTTTGGAGGAAAAGGGACTCTGCTCCACTGGTGGTGAGAATGCTAAGTGGTGGAGCCCCACTGAAAGACTTTACGGAGAGTCTTTAAACAAATAAAAATGGAATTACCATATGATTTGACAATACCACTCTTAAAAATCTGGCAAAAGTACATTCAAACATGAATCCAAGGAGGAATATTACCCATTTGTTCATGGCTGCATTATTCACAATAGCCAGAGAATAGAAACAGCTAAAGTGCCCATTGATAGATGACTGGTGGAAGATATTATGCGATGTATATTCTATGAAATACTACCCTACAATCAAAAAAGACAAGTTTGTGTCTTTTGGAACAAAATGAATGATTATACTTAACTAAATAATGAAGTGGAAGATGGAGGCCGGCGGGTAGTGCCGCAGGCTAAGCACACATGGGGCAAAGTGCAAGGACCGGCCTAAGTATCCCCATTGGAGCCCCTGGCTCCCCACCTGCAGGAGATTGCTTCATGAGTCTGCTGCTGTCTATCTTTCTCTCCCCCTCTCTGTCTTCCACTCCTCTTTCAATTTCTCTCTGTCCTATCCAACAAAAATGACAGCAATAACAACAACAATGATAAACAACAAGGGCAACAAAAGGGAAAAATTGGCCTCCAAGAGCAGTGGATTTGTAGTGCAGGCACTGAGCCCCAGCAATAATCCTGGAGGCAAGAAAAAAAAAAAAAGAAGAAGTGAATGACAGCTATTGGATTTTTCACTCATGTGGAATCTAGAGAATTAATACACATTAACTTGCAAAAAAAAAAAAAAAGGAGAAAGAAGAAAGAAAGAGAGAAACTGTTTCTAAGATTTTGAGAGACCTATAGGGAGGTGATACATAAAACTTTGGGGATAGGTGCGGTGTGGAACTATATCCTATAATGTTAAAAACCTTGTAGCCCACTACTAGTCACAAATAAAAAAATAAATTTAAAAGCATGGAAAGAATCTAAAATGTCCAACTTGAAAAGGGAAAAAAAATAAAGCCTTTTTTTTTTTTAATGTCTATACAGTTAAGCCAAAGGAATGGACAAAATTCTGTGCAAGATCTTTATGGGGAAACTATCAGTTTTTGGCAAATTAAATTGAAGAACAAAATTTTAAAAGGTATCCCATGTTTATGGGTAGGGAAACTCATTATCTTGCTTATCTCTTTTTCCTTTTTTTTTTTTTCTTTATTTATTGGGTAGGTAGAGACAGCCAGAAATCACGTGGTAGGAGGAGACAGGGAGAGAGATACCTGCAGCACTACTTTATCCTTGCAAAGCTTTTCCCCTGGCAGGTGAGAACTGGGGGCTCAAAGCCAGGTCCTTGCACATTATAACATGTGCACTCAGCAAGGTGCACACCACCCAGCCCTTAGATTCACCATCTTAGAATATAATTTCTTCTCTAATTGATCTATAAATTCAATCCAAATCCATTCAAAATATAATTTTGCAGATGTTGATAGCAAAGTGATTCCAAGTTTTTTGATAAGTCAAAAGATCAATACACTATATAAGAACAAAATTACAAGACTGACTTCTTGATGGTAGGACTTATAAAGTTGTAGTTATAAACACTATGTGATATTAGAAAAAAAATGTAGACCAATGTAACAGGATAGGACCCAAAAATATATTCATGAATATTATCAGCTGATTTTCAACAAGACAGTAAATAAAGGCAACACTATGTTGTAAAGATGGTTTTTAGCAGATGGTGCTGGAACACCTAAATACATACATGTGGAAAAAGAAAAGAAGGAAAGAACTAAATATATACTGTACCATTCACAAAACTTAGTCCCATGTAGAAATACACTAGTTAAAACTGTGGTTTTTGTAATGGAAGAGAAAGTTTTGTATTAAGTAAGCATGGGAGGAAAAAGAGTACCCAACAAAAAATACATAGAAAGAGAGAAAGTGAAAGTTGGAAACCAAACTCTAAGGAGTCCTAACATGTAATAAGTGGGCAATAGAGGTAGAACCAGACTAAAATGACTGGAAATTTTTCAAAATATTGAATGAACTGAGGAGAAATTGTTACCTTAGAGACTATACTTTGATCTAGGAAGATGTTAACTTTATATGGCTATTCTGAACCATTTCTAGCTAATATCTGAAGCACTTATCTCTCACTGTGTTTGTATCAGTACTTCTAAACCTCTATGTAACAACTGTTTTCAGTGATACCATCTGAAGTTCAGCTCAGATCATCATGAACAGAAATCATACCTCCCAGACATAAACGGAATCATGGTCATCTGGGATATGTACACTGGTAGTGTACCTAACAATGCAGTGTGGTTTGAAGAGTATTCTTAAAAGATTTTTTATTTTTCAATTTTTTGTTATATACAGTACTATTATATAAATAACATCTGTATGTGTGTTGACTTATTAGGATCACTACCTAAAACTGATAACCAAGTACTAGTAACTAGTGTCTCTGTGTCTGCATTTTTGACTTGTGTTGGTGTTTAGACTGACAATTTCAGTTGTCATGAGAAAGAGAGAAGATGGGGAAATGTGGCATGAGCCAATACTTAAAAGTGCTATGGCTCACAGAGAATTCACTAGGAATAGCCATTTAAACTAAAGCATCATTTGTTACATTGAAATTGTTGATTTGTATGTAGTTAATGAATTTATTGTTTGGGTATATTTAATTTGTAAAGTATTCGAGATTTTATAATTTTAGACAATATGCAAGCAGCAAAAGTTTAAACATTTGCCAGTCAATTCTGATGGACCAGCTCAGTTAAATGACCTTTTCCCAAAAGAAAAAAAAAATGGATCATATCTTTCCTAGAAAAGTATCTGGCAACCTCTCCTCCAATATTTCCAAGACCTCCAAAATGCAGACTGTGAATGAGACTCTTATTTTAAATTTGAAAGTCTCTATTTTTACAACTCAAGTCAGTATTTAAAAACTACTAGTGTATGCATTCCTTTTCCTTTCCAGATAAAGTTATCAGACTTTGGTTTCTGTGCTCAAGTTTCCAAAGAAGTGCCAAAGAGAAAATCATTGGTTGGCACACCCTACTGGATGGCTCCTGAGGTGATTTCTAGGCTCCCTTATGGGACAGAGGTAAGAAGGTGATTGTGCCTTACAATGGCAGGGGCCAGACAAGTTCAAGAATGCAGTGGTTGAGAGAGTGGTTAGTAATCACATTTGACTTTAGATTTGACCTCCATTCACTTGGTGTGTCACAGAGTATGTTATGGCAGAGGGACACTGACCACCACTGCAGAAAATGACACAACATTTACCCAGGGAGTGTTCACTAAATTCCCACAATGCTTGCTGGAGGAGATGTACTGTTTGGATGAACAATCATGTTTTCCCATGGGGAAAAAAAAAATGTGTATGAGAGAGGTTGGGAAGTAATGTACCCAGCTGAGCACACAAATTACTATATGCAAGAATCCTAGTTCAAGCCCCTGGTCTCCACCTGTCGAAGGGAAACTTCATAGATAGTGAAGCAGGTTTGCAGATGACGATCTTTCTCTCTCCCTCTCTATCTCACCTCTCAATTTCTGTCTGTTCTATCCAATTAAAAATAAATAAATCACATGTATTTTAAACAGACAAAAAACAAAAACCTTTTGAGTATTTTGGTTTCCCTCCAGAAATAATCACTCATCATCTGTTAAGCAGTAGAGTCTGGATATGTAAAAATGAAGAGGCTGGAGAAATGGAGAGAAAAACATCAATAAGGGAATATTGTAAGCAGAAGCTCTGAAGCATGCAGGGCCACTCATACATGAAGACCAGGAATTTGTTTTAGCTGGGCAATAGATGTTTCCATGCATTCCAGCACAAATGTCAATTCCAAGAGAGAAGCATGGAAAAGGTGTCATGGTCCAATGAGCTAAGGATATTAGCATAATATTGCATAAGTTAAGGCAGGCTCTGCTCTTTTTCTTGCCCTTGAATGAGAACTCAACTGTGCTTTTTCTCACTGTGGTCCCAAGAGCATGAATTCTCAGTGAAGGGCAGTGCAAGAATAATAGCAGGAATGAAGCTAACTGATAAGAGGTGTAATGAGGCTGCAACAGAGAAATGGCTGTCACTGGGAATTTATAGCACAGCTATGGGTTCTCATTGCCTTGGCCTCCCATGCTTTACTCTGAAAGAATTGCATGTCATCTCTCCCTTTTATTTTTCCCAGCCACTGGAAGTGGTCTTATAAAGCAGGGGTTTTGAGTGTGCTGCTTCAAGACGATAAAACATGTAAAAATTCTCAAAGAAAGAAGGGGAAGGGAAATTAATTTTAAAAATCAAATGAAGAAAATAATTCAGGTTATTGTCTGTGTTGTTTGTAATCTGTTGTGATTACGTGAAAAGCTGTTATTTTTATGGTTTCAGTGTAGCTTTATTTTTTTTTTAATTTTTAATATCTTTATTTATTGGAGATAGCCAGAAATTGAAAGGGAAAGAAGAGAAAGAGAGGGAGAGAGACAGAGAGACACCTGAAGCTCTGCTTCACCACTGACGAAGCTTTCCCCCTTGCAGGTGGGGACCTGAGGCTCAAACCCAGGTCCTTGTGCATTGTAATAAATGTGCTCAACCAAGTGTGCCACCACCTGGTCCCACTTTATTCTCTATGTTTATAATGAAACTTAAAAATTTTTATTTTTACGAGCTGGGTGGTAGCTCATTTTGCTGAGCACACATGTTACAATGTGCAGGGACCTAGGTTCAAGCCCCTAGTCCCCACCTGCCAGAGGAAAGCTTTGTGTGTGGTGAAGCAGTGCTGCAGGTTATTTCTCTGCCTCTCTCCCTCTCTATCTCTCAATTTTTGTCTGTCTATATCCAGTAAATAAAAAAAAAGATAGGGAGTTGGGCGGTAGCGCAGTGGGTTAAGCACACGTGGCACAAAGCGCAAGGACCGGCATAAGGATCCCGGTTCAAGCCCCCCGGCTCCCCACCTGCAGGGGAGTCGCTTCACAGGTGGTGAAGCAGGTCTGTTTTTCTCTCCCCCTCTCAGTCTTCCCCTCCTCTCTCCATTTCTCTCTGTCCTATTCAACAACAATGATATCAATAACAACAACAATAATAGCTACAACAACAATGAAAAACAACAAAAGGGAAAATAAATAAATATAAAAATTAAAAAAAGAAAACAAAAAAATACCAAAATGTTTTGAAATTAAAAAAAAAATTTTTTTTTGAATGGCGGGATATCCTCCTTGGATAGTGCACTGCTTGGCCTTGTCTGCAAACCAGATTTTAACCCAGCCCCCACCATACTAAAGGGAGCTTTGGTGCTAATCCTTGCTCGCTCACTCTCTATCTCTCCCCCCCAAAAAAAAAAGAAAAAAGAATTTTATTTCTTGTCTGTGCTGATAAGCAGATAAACAGATAAGTTAGCAAGGTAAAAAAAAATGTCTAAACTTCAGAATTTTCAGAAATCCATCACATCTAGGGCGCCAGACAATGGCGCACCAGGTTAAGCACATGCATAGTATTAAACCAAGGATCCGCACAGGATCCTGAGCCTCTGGCTCCCTACCTGCAGGGGGGGTCACTTCCGGGTCACTTCACAAGCAGCAAAGCAAGTCTGCAGGTATCTGTCATTCTCTGTCCCTCTCTTCCTACCCCTCCTCTCTCAATTTATTTCTGTTCTGTACAATAAAATGAAAAGAATAGCTGCCAGGAGCAGTGGATTCATAGTGTAGGCACTGAGCCCCAGTGATAACCCTGGAGGCAAAAAAAAAAAAAGAAAGGAAGGAAGGAAGGAAAGAAAGAAAGAAATTCACTACATCTAATTGATAGAATCTTTTATTAATAACTATAGTCTTTTAAGTTTTGTTGTGAGAGAGTTTCATACAAAACCTTGAGAGAGTGAGAAGCCAGAACACAGTTCTGTTGCATATGGTGCCAGGGATCAAACCAGGAATCTCAGGCCTACAAGTCCAGCACTGTATAGATTAATCAATTTCCCTCACCACAGCAGCAACTTTTTTAAAAATTTCTTTACTGGGGAATTGATGTTTTACATTCTACAGTAAATACAATAGTTTGTACATGCATAACATTTCCCAGTTTTCCATATAACAATACAACCTCCACTAAGTTCTCTGTCATCCTTCTTGGATATGTATTCTCCCCACCCATCTACCCCAGAGTCTTTTACTTTGGTGCAATATGCCAATTCCATTTCAGGTTCTACTTGTGTTTTCTTTTCTGATCTTGTTTTCTTCTGCCTGACAATGAGATCATCCCATATTCATCCTTCTGTTTCTGACTTATTTCACTTAACATGAGTTTTTCAAGGTCCATCCAAGATCAGTTGAAAATGGTGAAGTCATCATTTTTTATAGCCGAGTAGTATTCCATTGTGTATATATACCACTACTTGCTCAGCCACTCATCTGTTGTTGGGCACCTGGGTTGCTTCCAGGTTTTAGCTATTACAAATTATGCTGCTAAGAACATATGTGTACACAGATCGTTTTGGATGGGTGTGTTGGGTTCCTTAGGATACATCCCCAGGAGAGGAATTTCAGGATCATAGGGTAGGTCCATTTCTAGCATTCTGAGAGTTCTCCAGATTGTTCTCTACAGAGGTTGGGCCAATTTACATTCCCACCAGCAGTGCAGGAGAGTTCCTTTGACCCCACAACCTCTCCAGCATTTCACAGCAGCAACTTTTAAAAAGCAAATGGGAGGCTGGTGAAATAGCTCAATGTTAGAGCATAGGATTTACATGCCCAAATCCCCAAAGGTCCTATGTTCAATCTCTAGGCAATGCTTATATGCCAGAGCTGAGCAGTGCTCTAATTTCTGTGAGGAAAAGCATTTCCTATCTCTCTTTAAAAAATAAATACATAAATCTTTAAAAAAAAAAAAAAGGAGACTTGCAAAAACCCAGTCACTCAGCAATTCACCCTAAAGATCTGTATTGCAAAATTTGTGGTTGTAAATAACACATTCATTTATGAATAAGGATGAATCTCTTGGGTTACCTGGGCACATCTAACATTTTGGAGCATTTTTCTTACCTTTTATAATCAGTAGGTTGTGCCTAACAGGTGGACATCTGGTCACTTGGCATCATGGTAATAGAAATGATTGATGGTGAACCCCCCTACTTCAACGAGCCTCCCCTCCAGGCCATGCGGAGGATCCGGGACAGTTTACCTCCAAGAGTGAAGGACTTACACAAGGTGAGAGTAGTATTTGTTGATGAAGTCAAAGTCATTCTTGGATTGTTCAGTCTTTTTGTAGTATTAAAGACTGCCATATCACAGTCAGCGGTAGATCCTGGTTTGTGTGTATAGATTTTGGAATTAGAATCTCTTATGTTTTATGTTCAAATTATTGGAAAGTGCTTCAATCTCTTCATCTCCAAAACACACCTGGGAATACAGAGTATAATCAGTTCTCCTGCCCCGGCCTGCGGGGTTATCTACGGAAACCTAGGGTAGGGGACGAGAGAATGGAGGGGACAAGAGACATGAAGAAGGAGAGCAGGTCATGAGGTCTGATCAAGCTCTGAAAATTTTATTTTGCAGCCACATTTTAAGCACACACCATGAGGAAGTTCTGCTAAGGTAGTGGGGGGAGGGAGGTGGGTGAGCAACTTTCCAAACAGCTAGATGGTAATCGCAGTTCCAATGCGGAATGTCCGCTCACCGGTTATGTGAGAGACTTAGCTAAGGTTTTGGCTCCCAGCATTCTCCTCTGATGGTGTTCACTCTAATATTGAATCAGGCACTCTACTCAGCACTCCTTCACTGAAAACATATTGCATGCTGGTTACTGGGCTAATGGGGCTGTCACATACCACAAAATCCTAGTTCTTTGATTCTCATAGAGCTTGCATTCTCATTGGGAAGGCAAATCCCAAGCTACAAAGAAAAATTTGGGTGAAAAGTATAATTTTAGAGGGTGATATATACTGTGAAATAAATAGGGCATTATGAAAAAAAATTGGATGCTTTTTGAGGTTGAAAGTAGAAGAAGCCTTTTTTGGAGAAAGCTCATCTGAACTGGAACCTGAATGGAAAGAAGAAGCAAACCATACAAAGGGAATAGTGCAAGGGCCCTAAGCCAAGATGGAAGACTTATGCAACTGGGGCAAAGTAGTCAAGGAGAATGGACTGTGTGTCAGAGAAGGAGGTAGGGGATATTGCTGAGGCTTGGGTGCTTGGCAATGAATTCACCGCTACTATGGCTATTTTTTGTTTTTTAACTTTTATTTCATCAGATAGAGAAAAATTGAGAAGGGAAATTTCATAGAGAGGAAGAGAGAGACACCTGCAGCACTGCTACACAGCTTGAGAAGATTTCACCCTTGCAAACTGGGGACTTGGGGCTTGAACCTGGGTCCTTCATCAGCATTATCACTATTGTTTATGTAGTAAATATTTTATTCTTCTTGCTCCATCATTTACTCATACAATTTTAAAATTGAAAAAGGAAAGCTAGGGAGATAGTGTAGCAGTTGTGCACAGGAGTTGTATACAAGAGACCCCAGGTTCAGTCTCCAACAGCACCAATAGGCAGACATAAGCTGTGTTCTTTTTTTTTTTTGTAAATAATAGTCATTAACATAGTGAAACTTGAAAAAGCTAAAGAAAACTATGTGTTAATAAAGGCAACCCCTGTTATTGTTTCCCTAACATCTTGCTCTTCTAGGTGACATTTGAAATTTGATGTTGTTGATAGTATGACTTTCTCATCAATTAGCTGGGAAGTCATTTTAGGACTGAGTTTCTGTGCTAATCCTCAAAATGGCCTCTTGTGTTCTCACAGGTGTCAGCAGTGCTCCGGGGATTCCTAGACCTGATGCTGGTGAGGGAACCATCTCAAAGAGCCACAGCCCAGGAACTCCTTGGACATCCATTCTTGAAATTGGCAGGTCCACCATCTTGTATTGTTCCTCTCATGAGACAATACAGACATCACTGAAAACAGGATTAATGTAGGTGGTGAAGCTACTTGAGGACATAAGAATAATTCAGGAAGACACAAAGAAACCACATGCAAAAAAAAAAAAATACCAGCTCATTGGAGGGACAGTGTGATGGCCAGCAGGGTTTGACAGACCAGGGCATCTTCTTGTGTCTTAAACAGGCATCTCTCCACTGACAGCAGGCACGGTCATTTGGAACATGGCTTTAAAAAGTCAATATTATATTTTTCAGCCCTTCACCCAGCAAATCAGAAGGACTCAGTACAAACTCCGTTATGATATATCCTAGCCACATGCAGGGTAAAAGCATAGGATTTTCTATATTGAAAGAATACTTTTCTGGCAAAAAAATAAAAAAGAAAGTAAAACAAAAAAGCACTTTTTTCTTAAGGTCGTAGTGTAATGTATTTTGCAATGAATTTGTAATTTTTCTGTACGATAGTTTTGATAATTTATAGTACTTTGATGTCACGTAGCCATTGTATCAGTTGAAGTAATAATTGTTTACTAGCAAGAGTTTGAAAAAGCCTTTCCTACTTTTTTAATCCCTTTCAGAGAACCAACGATTCTTTAGGAACTTTGAATACTGAATGACTCTCAATCACCGTCAGCTTTAGCAGAATATCTTTCTTATCTTAACAAGTGTCTTATGTGATGGAAGGAAAATTAAGAGTCGTGGTGATGATGGTATACATTTCATTTATCTCAGCCAAAAATAAAATTTGAGTTGCAATATACCACTAAACTACTCCTTGGGATAAAGCTAAATCTTTTGAAAAATCACTTTTTCTTCAAACTATAAATAGCAAATGATTTTTTTTTCTTCTGATCAAAGGATGTTTTCCCTAGTGGTCTTCCCACGTGGGTATGATGTCCCCCTTCTGACCAAGTTTCCCTTCCAAGGAATAATTTCATTGCTGGGATCACTGAATTCAGTTCTCCAAAATGGATGTTTCTATCAGGCTATGAGAATCCAGTCTCACAAAGGGAAAGGAAAGAGAATGGGACAAGATGTTTGGTTTTGTTTGTCACTGTTTAAAAAAAAAAAAACTCTCTATGCTAGCACACCAAACTCTTGTCTGTATTTACCTTTGTATCACAGTATTAATTGGTATTGTTCATGTATCATGCTGGAAGTCTGAACTGACTCTAGAAGATGAACTAGGAAGGGGATATTTTACCAGGTATGATCTGACTTCAGTTGTGACCATGTTATAATGTGTTTCTGACATAGGAGAGTTGTGCTGCTGTCAAAATCTTCTTGAATGTTGATAAAAATGAATGACTACTACAATACATTTTGTGTTGCCTGTTGGATGAATTTGCATGTTAACTGTAGGCCAATATAGATTTGCCTTTAAAACGCTGGAAGAGCTACATAGTCATTATTAGTTTCTATTAATTATGCATCAGACAAAAGCCATTTGTTACCAAACTAGAAAACCAGAGGCTTTTCTTAGTGAATTCATAGGCTGTGACAAATATGAATTTAAATTTGTGAAAATGCTCTGGTTGCTCTAAGCATAATTAAGAATTTTTGTAACTAGTAGGTTGCTAATTATTTATTATAACTAAAAAGGAAAGAAAAGGCATAAAATGACCTTCTACTGATTTGATTTTCAGTTTTCCCCCAAACTGAAAATGCCACACTGTAAGTGGAATCTACAATTTTGTTTCACATAACACAACAACAATTGTTTTGTAAAATATTAATATAAATGTGTAAGAATAAAAACGATGTAAATCCAGAAAATATCAGTCCTAAGAGTTCATGGGACAGATTGTATTCATATAATTGGGATTGTGTAGAAGTAGAAGGAAAAATGAAAGGAAATCTTTATTCTTTAATTAAAACCATTACAAAAATTGTTATGGAAAATAGTGGGTTTGGGATACCAAACATTTTCAACAATATAATTAAAATTTTTCTGTAATTTTTATCACTGAGTATTTTTTAAAGTATTCATTACATTTATCAAAGATTACTGTAGCTTAAGTGGTTTTGTGAGCATTATTGGCAGAAGCTGCACTTGCAAATAAAAATAAATGTTTGCCTTTTTCCCATCTGTTATTGGAACTTCTAGTGATTTTTTTAATTGTTTTTCATGAGTAACAAATAGGGCTTCTTTGTGATCCTGGAGGACACAAATGAATTGGCATAAAAGAAAAAAATGTGTATTTATGAAAGGTGTAGAAAAAGAAAGGAAGGAAGGAAGAACTATTAACCAGGAAGGATGACATGAACATTTATCCCATCACAATGATAAGGATGCTAGTATATAGAGTTCATTTCTCATCTAGAAATTTTTAGGATAAAAACCTTCATAATAGGCTGAGATATCAAGATGAAGAAAGGTTATACTATACATGTGTCCAGCAAGAGAAAGATGGAGGACACCAGATAGATTTCTGTAGAATTTGCAAAAGCTGGGAGTCAGGCAGTAGTGTAGCGGGTTAAGTGCAGGTGGGGCAAAGTGCAAGGACTGGAGTAAGGATACCAGTTGGAGCCCCCGGCTTCCCACCTGCAGGGGAGTCACTTCACAAGCAGTGAAGCAGGTCTGCAGGTGTCTTTCTCTCCCCCTTTCTATCTTCCCCTCCTCTCTCCATTTCTCTCTGTCCTATCCAACAACGATGACATCAATAACAACAACAATAATAACTACAACAATAAAACAACAAAGACAACAAAAGGGAAATAAATATTTTTTTTAAAAAAATAGGTTGCTTTTTTAAAAAACGGCTGCAGTTGGGGAGCTGGGGGCTTGAACCGGTATCCTTAACACCAGTCCTTAAGCTTTGCGCCACTTACATTTAACCTGCTACGCTACCACCCAGACTCCCAATTCAGGATATTTTAAACAAGTATTATACAATCATTTTATGGGCCCTGGGTTGGATTAAGTTTGGAAGCTACTCTGCTCCAATCTAGCTTTCTAGCCATATTCTCAACTCTGACACCATCTTCCTAGACAATATTTTTAGTCCACCTCCATGTTAGCTATTAAACTCATGAAAAAATTGCTAAAGTCATAGAACATACCTAAAATAGAGTTCCTAGCTTCTTTACACCCTAAGTTCCCTATTCTCATCTGCTGTTTTTGGTTCCTGTTCATTAATCATTTCATCTTGCTTTATATATTACCACCCTTCAGCCACCAAGTTGCAGCTGCTACTATGATTCCATCCATCCTCACTTCCTTGGGCAGATGACCTCACCAATGTGTCTTGAAACCTCACCTCTCCAGAGCCCTACCCCACTAGGGAAAGATAGAAACAGGCTGGAGTTATGAATTATGGATTTACCTGCCAGTGCCCATGTCCATCAGAGAAGCAATTATAGAAGCCAGATCTCACATTTTCTGCACCCCAAAAAAAGAAATTTGATCTACATCCCCAGAAAGGGCAAAATAATAGGTGAAGATGACCAATGGGCTCTGAACTACATCAGGACCCCGAGAGAGGAGAGGAGAGAAAAAAGACATTCAAAAGGAGCAATAGATATAGGTGTGACTTAGAAAGAAAGAGAAGAAATGCAGGAGAGGTTGTGGGGACAAAGGAACCTTCCTGCACTGCTGGTGGGAATGTAAATTGGTCAAACCCTTGTGGAGAGTAGTCTAAAGAACTCTCAGAAGGCTAGAAATGAACCTACCTATGACCCTGCAATTCCTCTCCTGAGGATATATCCTAAGGAATCAAACACATCCATCCAAAAAGAATTGTGTATACCTATGTTCATCGGAGCACAATTTGTAATAGCCAAAACCTGGAAGCAACCCAGGTGTCCAGCAAGAAATGAGTGGATGAACAAGTTGTAATATATATACACCATGAAAACTACTCAGCTATTAAAAATGGTGATTTTACCATTTTCAGCCCATCTTGGATGGAGCTTGAAGAAGGCATGTTAAGTGAGATAAATCAGAAACAGAAGGATGAATATGGATGATCTCACTGTCAGGCCGAAGTTGAAAAACAAGATCAGAAGAGAAAACACTAAGCAGAACTTGGATTAGAGTTGGTATATTGCACTAAAGTAAAAAACTCTGGGGTGGGTTGGGGGGAGGGTTCAGGTCCTGAAACATGATGGCAGAGAAGGACCTAGTGGGGGTTGTATTGTTATGTGGAGAACTGGGAAATGTTATGCATGTACAAACTATTGTATTTACTGTTGACTGTAAAACATAATCCCCCAATAAAGGAAAAAAGAAAGAAAGAAAGAGAAGGCAGGACCATAGAAAACAATGGGAAGGGTCTCCCTTCTGTAGATAGCTAGTAGGCATATTTTAGTTAGATTCCAAAGGGCCTGTGGCTATACTAGGGTTGTTTGTTTGTTTGTTTGTTTTTTCCTGAGCCTGAAATCTGATATGCAGGTGGATCCTAGTTATTGTCTGGGGGAAATATTGTCATGGCTAGAAAAAGGACCAGAAAGCTGGTTCTGGGAAGAGAGTAGCTTCCAAATATGGGAAAGGTGTATAAATATTGTTGACTGTAAACCCCATCAATTTGATGTGATCTGGAACCCATATTCAGCTTAGGAGCCTATGTGAACTCTGCGTCCCTGTAGATCGGAATCTTCATCTGGAGCTCTGATTCCCCAGAACCCTGATCCCCTAGGAAAGAGAGAGACAGCCTGCAAGTATATATTGATCTGTCAATGCCCATGTTCAGCAGGGAAGCAATTATAGAAGCCAGACCTCCACCTTCTGCATCCCACAATGACCTTGGGTCCATACTCCCAGAGGGTTAAAGAATAGGAAAGCTATCAAGGGAGGGGATGGGATACGGAGTTCTGGTGGTGGGAACTGTGTGGAGTCGTACCCCTCTTATCCTATGGTTTTGTCAGTGTTTCCTTTCTATAAATAAATAATAAAAAGAAAAAAGAAAAAGAAAACAATTGAAAATATAGATAGATATAGAAATAATAGTCAACTAATATCTGTGACCTTGGTGAAACTACAGCAATTTCCAGTGGAAGGAATGTGGTGGACAGAGAATTCTGGTGGTGGGAATGGTGTGGAATTGTACCCCCATTATCTTATAAATTTATAAATCAATATTAAATCACTAATAAAATTAATAAATGAAAATAATTTCTATTGATGACAAATACACAGGTCCTGCTTTTACAATGAGTTGATGTATATGCATATATTTGGAGATAAATGTTACTTTTATTTGAAATTAGTAAAATATTAAAGACACAAATTTCTCTCTACCTTGTTTATGGACTCCACAACAATAACCCTTGGCCCTCTCTCTCAATTGGCAGTCTCCTAAATGAGTAAGTAGGTCAGGGATGGGGGGGGGGGGAATCCTTTCATAAAAACATACTCTGTGTTCAAAAGAAGCTGACACAGAAAACTGTGGATGCCAGGTAATAATCTCTGCATCAGTGCCTTTGAGCTTTTCTTAAAACTTGTAGTAAGAACTGGGCTAAAAAAAAAGTCATTAGCTTAGGTGGTGGCACACCTGGTTAAGCACTCATCTTATCATGTGCAATAATGACCCAGATTCAAGCCCCTAACCCCAACCTTCAGGGGGAGAGCTTCACAAATAGTGAAGCAGTGCTGCAGTCTCTCTCTCTCTCTCTCTCTCTCTCTCTCTCTCTCTCTCCCCATCTCTCTCAATTTCTCTCTCTCTATATATATTTATTTATTTAAGAAAGGAGCCATTAACAAAACCATAGGGTAGGAGGGGTACAACTCCACACAATTCCTGCCACCCAATCTCCATATCCCATCCCCTCCCCAATAGCTTTCCCATTCTCTATCCCTCTGGGAGCATGGATCCAGGGTCATTGTGGGTTGCAGAAGGTGGAAGGTCTGTCAGGTTTCTGTAATTGCTTCCCCGCTGAACATGGGCGTTGACTGGTCGGTCCATACTCCCAGTCTGCCTCTCTCTTTCCCTAGTAGGGTGAGTCTATGGGGAAGCAGAGCTCCAGGACACATTGGTGGGGTCTTCAGTCCAGGGAAGCCTAGCCAGCATCCTGATGGCATCTGGAACCTGGTGGCTGAAAAGAGAGTTAACATACAAAGCCAAACAAATTGTTGAACAATCATGGACCCAAAGGTTGGAATAGTGGAGATGAAGTGTTGGGGGGTACTCACTGCAAATTCTAATGTACTTCTGCTTTCAGGTATATATTTTGCACTAGTTTATGGATACATGTGAACTAATGCTCTATCTCACAGAACCTGGTCTATATCTAGGTTTTGGGACTTTGTTAGAAAGTGAACCACCTGGGATGGAATTAGAGAATACTATGAAAGGAAAGGTCTCACCCGAGTAATGAAGCTGAAAGGGTTGTCATTCCACATCTGAAGTCTCTGGACGCAGTCTGAGCTGAAGCATGTTGAGGTAGTAATCGTTGCGTTGGTTAGGTTGTGATCAGCAGATGCAATATTATTTGATATGAATTGGGAGAGGCATGCGGGAAAGTGGGCCCTACCCTAAGGTTCCAGGACTGGGGGCAATATAGGCTCTATAGTGGAAATGTGAGGTTCCTGCTGTCTTAGGGTTCAAAAAGACAATGGATAGTTATTGTTATCATCACATTATTTGGTAATTGGGTTAACTTTGAAAAGTCCCTTTGTTAGGGTTTGCTGTATAATACCCAGTATCTTGTATATAGCTGTGCCACTGGTTGCTTCTGACCTACTTGGTCTAGGCTTCTGAAAGAGTCTGCATATCAAAGACACAGCCTATATATTAAAAAGACTCAGTCTGTGTTTTAAAAACTTCGAGACATACAATCAATTTTCCCCCCTCTCATATTAATTAGTGATTTATATGACTACAAATTAATAGGAGTGTACACAAACACCATTCCCACCACCAAATATTTTTTAAAAAGCTGAGTCTGTCTGATTCAGGTCACTGCGGGAAGGGAGGCAGGTAAAAGGGGTGCGTGTTCCAGGGAAGAAGGTTACAGGCGCCAATTTGGATGGCCTCCCTCAACGCCTGCGCACAGAACTGTCTCCGCCAGATAATGCTGGTGTGTTGGTCCTCATTTCCCCATTCACATCCGCGACTCCTGTGTGGCTTTGCCAAGTCTTTGTTAACAAAATGATTGCGCAATTTGTGAAAACAAAGTGGTTGGAGGTTTTCTTCGAGTGAGGCAGAGACCACCCTGTGTGCTGGAGCAGCTTCACTGGAAGCTATTTCAGAAGAATGGGGGAACCTTGCAAAGAATCTTTACAATCAATTTCATCTATCATTAGGATTTACTGACTACAGGAATTCACCTGACCTAGGCACCATTTTACCCTTCATTTTAATTTTTTTCTATTATTACAGAGAGAAATAGGGCAAGAGAGGGAGAGAGAGAAAGAGGGAGAGAGAGAGAGAGAGAGAGGGAATTGAGCACATTTCCTTCTCCATGGTAACTTGAGTGCTTTACTGGTTGTGCTACCAGGCCCCTATCTGTTTCCTTCCCTGGACTCTGAACTTGTAAAGCAATGTAGATATGCCATTATCTCAGCTTATTCCTAGTTCAGGATCAGTGAGCGTAAAGATGCAATGGGTATGAAAAGAGCCCAAGATTGAATAGCTCTTCTGGTCACCTTGTATTTTCTCCACCCAGAAACCACTGCCCTTGCATGAAATTCCTTTTCATGTTACTTGATTGCAGGGAGATACCACAGTGAGAGAGCACACAGGACTTGTATGTACGGGGTCCCAGGTTTAATCCCTGTTGCCACTGATAATTATAACTAAGTGGTGCTGTGGTATAATAAAGACATAACTAATTAAAAAATAAAAAGTAGTTTTATTTTGAATAGTTAGAGAAATAAGGTTGGTATTCAGGAAATTATGGTGGGCCCAAGATCTAATATTAGGATAGTTAGATATATGATCTCAGTAATATGGCATGTTATGCATACTGCATAGCATCAGTTGGGGAAAAATAAAATCACTCTCATAAATCACCGGGACCACTATAAGCCAGAGATGAGCAGTGCTCTGGTCTTTCTCAGTGTATCTTTCTCTCTGTATCTCTCTCTCATTATTATTATTTCATTTTATTTTCTGCCTCCAGGGTTACTGCTAGGGCTCAGTGTCTATACTACGAACCCACTGCTCCTGGCAGCCATTTTTTCCCAATTTATTAGGTAGGACAGAGAAAATTTGACAGAGGAGAAGAGGTAGACAGGGAGAGAGTAAAATAGACAGCTGCAGACCTGCTTCACCACTTATGAAGCGTTTCCTGCCCCCCCAGGCAGGTGGGTAGCCAGGGGCTTCAACCCAGATCCTTTGCATGGGTCCTTGAGCTATACATTTTAATTTTAAAAATTAAAATCTAGAATTCTAGAAAGTTTTAGTTAGCTCATAAAAATAGTCATTCCCGGTCCCCACCTGCAGGGGGAAGTCTTTTCATGTGGTGAAGCAGTGCTGCAGGTGTCTCTCTGTCTCTCTCCCTATCACCCCTTCCCTCTTGATTTCTGGCTGTCTCTAACCAGTAAATAAATATAATAAAAAAATGTTTAAAAAATAGTCATGAGATTCTGAAAAGTGGTAGAGCACTCTGACCCTTCTTAAATGCTGTATGTATATGTTGTTTTCTTCATTACCCTACAGACTCTAGTTGTCAAGTCAACTACTATACACCAAGCACTATATAACATACATTCCAATAAGTGATCAGAACCCGACTGTTGAATAAATGAATGACCATTTCAAGTACTAGTAGGGAATCCTTTATCTATCTATCTATCTATTTATTTTTCTGGCAATGTTGAGTGCACACATTAACATGCACAGGGACCCAAGTTCAAGCTCCCTGTCTCCACTTGGGGTGGGGGGGATGCTTTTTCATGAGTGGTAGAGTAGTTAAAGATGTCTTTCTCTGCTTTTACATTAGAAGCAATTAGAAACTTACATTAGGGGAGTCGGGAGGTAGTGCAGTGGGTTAAACGCAAGTGGCACAAAGTGCAAAGACCTGCGTAAGAATCCTGGTTTGAGCCCCTGGCTCCCCACCTGCAGGGGAGTCGCTTCACAAGCTGTGAAGCAGGTCTGCAGGTGTCTATCCTTCTCTCCCTCTCTCTGTCTTCCCCTCCTCTCTCCATTTCTCTCTGTCCTATCCAACAATGACAACAACAATAACAACAACAATAAAACAAGGGCAACAAAAGGAAATAAATATTTTAAATTATTTTAAAAAAGAAACTTACATTAGAACTTTCTGTTAGAAAGAAAGTCAAAGGGGGGGGAGGGTAGGGCGATAGCTGCCAGTAGCACTGGAGTCATTGTACAGACACTGAGCCCCAGCAACAAGCCTGGTATCAAGGGGGAAAAAAAAGAAAGAAAAGAAAAAAACGCACACATGCATGACCACATGTGTATACACACACACCCCACATGGGAGTTTTCAAAAACATAATTCAGAAAGGCTGAAAAATTACTTCTGGCAGTCTGAGAGGTGGCACAGTGAATAAAGCACTGGACTCTCAAGCATGAGATCCAGAGACCCTGCCAATGTATGTGCCAGAGTGATGCTCTGGTTCTCTTTCTATCTTCCTTTTAAAAATTACTTCTGGGAGTGGGGTGGTAGAACGGCGGGGTAAGCACACGTGTTGCAAAGCTCAAGGACCAGCTTAAGGATCCCGGTTTGAGCCCTTGGCTCCCCATCTGCAGGGGAGTTGATTCACAAGCAGTAAAGCAGGTCTGTAGGTGTCTGTGTTTCTCTCCCCTTCTCAGTCTTTCCCTCCTCTCTCCATTTCTCTCTGTCCTATCCAACAACAAAGACGTCAATAACAACAACATTAACAACCACAACAGTGTTAAACAAGGGCAACAAAAGGGAAAATAAATATAAATTTTTTTTTAAAAAAATTACTTCTGAGTGAGTTATAGAAAGGAAGTCCTAAATACATCTAGGCATCCATTTCTTCCCAAATAAATAATATGAAGGTTTTTTTTTTGTTTTTGTTTTTTTATGCTCAAAACTTTAAATGTCAAGTTTTGAGCATGAGAGTAGAAAGATCACAAATGATGGAGTAGAATGAACCTGGGGAGTTATCAATCATCCACCTGCACTAAAATTATCTCCTTTTTCTTGTTTAACTTTAAACTTTTATTAGTAAACCAGGCCTTCCTCTCACTGGGCCAAGGCAGGCACAAAAGAGTAATGCAGGGGGAAAAAAAGTTTAAGGATAAAAGGGAATTAAACAACAAGCTGATCCTTATCAAAATTTATTGGGATAAGGAACTCCTAAGGATAGATAGCTGTCAGCAGTTGAAGATTTACAGTGATGAGTTCATGACCAAAGTAAAAACCCTGTGGTGAGGGGGAGGATGGACATGCGGCTTCCTAGGCCTGTGGGAGGGTGAGGGTGGGGACTGGGATAGGGGTGGGGGGGGTAGGTGGGATGGGACACAATCTTTTGGTGATGGGAATGGTGTTTATGTACACACCCATTAAATTGTAGTCATATAAATCACTATTTAATTAATATGAGAGGGGGAAAATTGATTGTATGTCTAACAAAGGGACTTTTCAAAGTTAACCCAATTACCAAATAATGTGATGATAACAATAACTATCCATTGTCTTTTTGAACCCTAAGACAGCAGGAACCTCACATTTCCACTATAGAGCCTAAACATCCCCCGGTCCTGGGACCCTAGGGTAGGGCCCACTTTCCCGCATGCCTCTGCCAATTCATATCAAATAATGTTGCATCTGCCGATTGCAACCTAATCAACACAACGATTGCCACCTCAACATGCTTAAGCTCAGACTGCGTCCAGAGACCTCAGATCTGGAATGACAACCCTTCAGCTTCATTACTGGGTGAGACCTTTTCATAGTATTGTCTAATTCCATCCCAGATGGTTCACTTTCTAACAAAGTCCCATAACCTAGATATAGACCAGGTTCTATGAGATAGAGCATTAGTTCACATGTATCCATAAAGTGGGGCAAATATATACCTGAAAGCAGAAGTACTCTAGAATTTGCAGTGAGTACCCCCCAACACTCCATCTCCACTATTCCAACCTTTGGGTCCATGATTGCTCAACAATTTGTTTGGCTTTGTATGTTAACTCTCTTTTCAGCCACCAGGTTCCAGATGCCATTAGGATGCTGGCTAGGCTTCCCTGGACTGAAGACCCCACCAATGTGTCCTGGAGCTCTGCTTCCCCAGAGACTCACCCTACTAGGGAAAGAGAGAGGTAGACTGGGAGTATGGACCGACCAGTCAACGCCCATGTTCAACAGGGAAGCAATTACAGAAGCCAGACCTTCCACCTTCTGCAACCTACAATGACCCTGGCTGGGTCCATACTCCCAGAGGGATAGAGAATGGGAAAGCTATTGGGGAGTGGATGGGATATGGAGATTGGGTGGCAGGAATTGTGTGGAGTTGTACCCCCCATCCTATGATTTTGTTAATGTCTCCTTTCTTAATGAAAGAAAGAAAGAAAGGAAGGAAGGAAGGAAGGAAGGAAGGAAGGAAGGAAGGAAGGAAGAAAGAAAAGAAGCTTCCTGTGCTCAGACCAGAGAAAAGGGTATCTGTTATTCTCACTTAGGCTTTCCCATCATTTCATCCAAAGTAAAATACCAAATTTATGACCAAGAAGCAACATTAGACTAATCATTCAAGAGGTGCCATTATTAAAACTTATACTGGCCTAAATAAATCTGTTTTTTGTTTGTTAACCTGAAAAATCTATCTTCCTCCACACTGTGTTCTTAACTTTCATTATTTTTCCTCATGCAGAAATCTTTTCACCAATGCCCTGTCTCCCCTGGATGCCATATAACCAGATTGTTTTTGTTTTCTTGTTTCAAGAAAGCAGCCAGACATTAGAGAGTAGTGTTTTAATTCATTTTGAAAAACAAACTCACATGGTTGACCCTTCAGGTCTCCTTATGTGGACCTAACACATTTATGAGGTCCAAACAACTCTGCATAGATACATTAAACGGGTCTTGTGCTGCAAAGTCACTGGATGCAGATAGCAGTGAAACATTCCCAAGACAATCACTAGACATGCAGAATGCCAGCCAAAAGCATGGATCACTTTCAGGGGTCTTGCCGCAGGGAGCATGAGGTTGTATTTTGTGTGCATTGACAGCTGTTTAAGGTAAGCCAGCTGTGTTCAGGGGGGGAAATCACCCCCTTACTCCTCTGAACCTAAAAAGTGTTTTCCTAAGAGAAGTTTTTTCCAAACCCTAAATTTTGGAGCTAGATATCCCTCCAAGTAGTATGTGTTGCTTGTGAGAGAGTTAAAGGCAAGTCTGGAATTCTTGGTTGAGAGCTTGAAAGCTGGTTGGCTCCCTCCCTCCCACTCTCCAACATGGAGAGAACAACTGTCACTCAACACATGAATCCAAAAGAATTCCCCCAACCCCTGGGTTTAAGCATGGATGCAGGCCAAGCAAGCCCTTGGATACCCAGTTCAGTTGGGCTGTAGCTATGTTGGTGTATATCCCATGTAGAAGGTGGAAAAGTGCTTTTGATTCTCTAACTGATCCAGCTGTGGAGGGGGGCTTCGGGGCTGCTTGGCTAGTGACCCTTAACCCATGTGCTTATATTGGGACCGGTCCCTGGGGATCTGCACCTGGTTGGCAGTCATTTTGTGGTGCACATGGTAAATCGCCAGAGTCACCACAATGACAAGACCCAAAATGAGCCCCAAAATCAGAGGCAATGTTTCCTCCAACTGCTCCTGCTCATCCACTGGGCATTTATGCTCTGAAATGAGAAAAAAGAAGAAAAGCTGTGAGATTCTGTCAAAATATTCTGAATCATATCAGAGCTAAAATGATTTTAGTAGTTATGGAAAGATTTCTCAAAGAACCTTTAGGGAAGGAGACACATTTTATTTAGAGTCACTATTTCTTCATATGAACTCAAGGGCCCCACTTAAGTAATCAAAACACATCACTTAAGTAGGGCAATACTCAGTTATCACATGTACAGCCGATGTGAACAAAACATCCAGATGATTTAACTTTTCAGAGCTTTGACATTAGACATAGCAAATTACCTCTCTCTCACTCTCGCCCTTTGTAGTACAGAGACTTCCACACAGGTTTCACAGCTTCTGGGGCAATTTTCTTATTCTTTTCATTTTTAATAAAGAGGGAGAGATAGAGATATGGAGAGCTCCCACTTCCCTGCTCCCTGCGCTAATAAAAATTCACCTCATGCTCCCAAATTATACCATGAGTCCTACTGGGTGACTCCCCACAGCTGACATCTTTTTTTAAAATTCCTTACTAAATAAAACCATTTATAATTTTTTATCATTTGCTTAATGAGAACAAAAAGTTCAGAGTACCTCTCTACTTTGTACACTGCCAAGGATCAAAGATGGTATACTAATCCTGTGCTCTACCCATTAAGAAACATACTTCAGTTTCCCAATGTAGTTTTGATTGTTGGATTCTCATTTTTACTGATGTATAATGTACACAGAGAGAACTGAGACAAATACACAACTTTCAAAAAAGACTAAAAATACCATGTGTTGACAAAGATAAGGAGCAATTAGAGCTCACATAGGGACAGTGTGAAACCACACAACCACTTTATAAAAAAGTTAGTTGTTTCTAAGAAAGAAAATATACATCAACTTGAAAACCCAGTATTTCATTCCAACGTATTTACTTTCAAGAAAATGAAGTTATATGGCTATAAAAAGACTAGAACAAGTCCAGAGAAACTTTACTCAGAGTTTAACTATCCATCAAAGTGAAATGGGTAAGTTGGGATATTAATACAATAGGATACTAGCCAACAATAAAAAGAAATACATTATGATGACATGAAATGGATGAATCTTAAAAGTATGATATTGAGTAAAACTGTCAGACACTGAAGAATGCATATTGTGTGATCCATTTACATCAAGTTCAAAAGATGGTTAAAAATGTGTAATTACTGAAAAGTACATACATCTAGAAAATAATGATACAAGGACACTTTCGTTGTGATATATATACATATATATATATATATATATATATATTTTTTTTTTTTTTTTTTTTTTTTTTTTTTTTTTACAGGTACATAGTTGCAAGTATAAGTGAAAACACGCCAGAGGCTGGATGGTGGTACACCTGGTAAAGCACACACTAACAAGCTTGAGGACCTGGATTCAAGTCCCCATCCTCACCTGCAAGAGGAAGTTTCAAAAGTGGTAGAGCAGTCTCTCTACCCTCTCTCTCTCTTGTTTATTCATCAATTACTGGTAGAGAGAGAAACTGAGATGGAAGGGGGAAGAGAGGGCAAGAAAAAGTGAGACACTTCCTTTCTACTTCTGTTTGTATCTTACTGTCAATCAAAAAGAAAGAAAAAGCCACAGGGAATGGTGGAGCCATATGCACAATAAGCAGAGAGGTAAACTTGATGGCAAAAGAAAAATGTTTGATTAAAAATACAACTGAATACTTTTATTTGTGCGTTTAATATATGTAAATCAGATTGCAGTTTTTAAAAAGAAGGTGTAGAGCTTGAAGAATCTCACAAACACCACGTGAAACCAGCACCTAGATTGAGAAACCAAACATGTCAGGATTGATTCCATTTTTACCTCCTAAAGTTCAAGACAAGTCAATAACTCCATATTTTTTTTACATAAACCTCGAAAAACTAATTTTATTTTATTTTATTATTGGATTGAGACAGAGAGAAATTGAGAAGGGAGGGGAGATAGGGAAAGAAACAGAGATACACCTGCAGCCTTGCTTCATGACTTGTGAGGCTTTCCCCTTAAAGGTGGGGGCCAGACACTTAAACCTAGGACCCTGAGCACTGTAATGTGAGCACTTAACTAGATGCAGCACCACCCAGCGCAAAAAAATTTTTTCTAATTTTAGAAAACTGAGTGAGCAGAAGCTTTGTAAACTTGACTATAACCACATTCCTAGGAACCAGCATTGGTTGGCTCTGTTCCATTTGTTTCTTAAGAGCTAACAGTGAGTTTATTGTTGTGCTTTCATCAAACTTATACTCTGAACTACAAGAAATAATTAGATTTCTCCTTGTAAAGACTAAGTTTGAACTCAGATGACCCAGAAAACATTTATTAAGAATTTACACACCACACACACACACACACACACACACACACACACACACACAGTTTTTTTTTTTTTTTAACGTGAAAGAGTAGATACAGAGGGAAAGATACTGAGAGAGAAAGAGACCAGAGCACTGCTCAGTTCTGGTTTATTGTGGTGCTGGGGATTGAACCTGGAACCTCAAAGCCCCAGGCTCAAAAAAAGGCTTTTGCATAACCATTATGCAGTCTCCCCAACCCTTATTAAGTATTTACTAAAGCAGATGAAGTTTGAGCCCAGAAGTCTTTTCTTTCTAATAATAGCAATTAGAAAATTGCTTGCAGATGTACATTTGTGACTCCTAA
Organism: Erinaceus europaeus; assembly: GCF_950295315.1. Lineage (NCBI taxonomy): Eukaryota > Metazoa > Chordata > Mammalia > Eulipotyphla > Erinaceidae > Erinaceus > Erinaceus europaeus. The sequence goes on from NC_080162.1 coordinate 65,299,784, forward strand.
ATTAACCTGAAACTCTAGATACCAAGATCTTTTCATTTAATCTCCATATCAACTCTGAGGTAAATACAGTGGACCCTTGAATAATACAGTTAACCTGGTGGGTCCACTTACCAGTGAATTTTTATTTTTTTATTTCATTTTTTAAAATTTTGTTTTTATTTGATAACCCTGCTGCCAGGGTTATAGTTGGGGCTCAGTGCCTGAACAGGGAATCTATTACTCCTGGCAGCCTTCCCCTCTCCTGTCTTGGTGGGGAGGGAGTTGGTGGGTTGTTCTTTCTCACTTTATTTTTATTGCCACTAGGGTTATCACTGTGGCATTGTTCTAGCTTGATAAATCCACCACTTCCAGTGGCCATTTTTTACCTTTTCTTTTTTCCCCTTTCTATTTTATTTAATAGGATAGCAAAATTGAGAGGGGTGGGGGAGGTAATGAGGGAGAGAGACAAAGAGACACCTACAAACCTGCTTCACCACTCATGAAGCTTTCCTCGGCAGGCAGGGAGCAGGGACTCAAACTCAGGTCCTTGCACCGTAACATGTGAACTCAATCAGGTTCACCACGTCACTGACCAGTCCCTGTTTTATATTTATTTATTTTCTTCTTTTTTTTTTTTTTTTTTGCCTCCAGGGTTATCACTGGGCTTCCATGCCTGCACCACAAATCTATTGCTCCTACTGGAGGCACTTTTTCCCATTTTTTGTTGCCCTTGTTATTGTTATTATTATTGTTGTTGTTATTACTGTTGGATAGGACAGAGAGAAATTGAGAGGAGGGGAAAACAGAATGGAGGAGAGAAAAATAGACACCCGTAGACCTGCTTCACCACTTGTGAAGCGACCCCTCCACACCATCACAGGTGGGGAGCCAGGAGCTGGAACCAAGATCCTCACCTATATCCATGAGCTTCACACCATGTGCACTTAACCCAGTAAGCTACCATCCCTCCCTTTTTTGTTGGAGATCTGTGGTTCAGCATTTAAGACAATCAGTTGAGTCAGAATCTGCAGCTATAGAAGGATGACTGATAGTGGGACTCAAAACTACATAAAGATCTAACCCCAAGTTATTCAAGGGTCAACTGTGCTGCTAGTAGAACCATTTTTATTTCGTTCTTTTCATTTAATTTACTTAATGTTATCTTATTAATAATTTAATAACGGTCTACACGATTCTAACATTACAAGGATAGAATTTCACACCTCACCCAACACCAAAATTCTGTGCCCACCCCTACCCCCCATAGCTACCACAGTTCTCACAAATTCCAAAAGACAGTTTGATTACATTTTCTGCCATTCTTTCTATTATTTATTGATTTTTGCAAGTTCACGTGTTTTAATTATCTGTGCTCTTCATCTGAATGAAATCACCTGGGAGTTTAGATGCCTCCCCCACACACACACACACACACAGAAACTAGAGCAGAAAGAGGCCTAAAAAATGTAAAAGAAAGTCTGAATTGAACTAGTTTTTGTTGTTGTTTTTCCCAGAACATTGCATAGCTCTTGTTTAGGGTGTTATATGGAGATTAACCCTGGGAATTCAACGCCTCAGGCGTGAATTAATTAGCATAATCATTGTGTTATCTCCCCCACCCTCAATTTAAACAGTTTAACTCCATGGGGTAATTAACTGCTACAGCTGCTAAGCACTCCGCCTCAGTTTCCAGCTCAGTTCAGTACTGGGCCAGTAGCAGAGGTGAACTACAGACATTCAAAGGTAGTGAGTGGTCTGTGGCTCTCATACAGGAAATAAGCTGAATTCGGTTTTTGAAATTTCAGTGAGACAAATAGTGCACAGGGACAATTTGAGGAATGACAAATGTACCAAACTTTCTTGACTGTGGTGATGTATTCTTTTTTTTTTTCTCAATCAGAGTTACCCAGCCTACTCAATTCCTTCATTTCCTGGCAGTCTTTTTTTTTTTTTTTCTAGATATAGGGTCAGAGACAGAGGAAGAGAGAAAAGAGACACCATAGCACTGTTCCATTACTTATGAAGTCTCCCCAGGACATGTACTCCCGGAGGGTAGCCAGGGGCTTGAACCCAGGTCCTCAAACATGGCAAAATGTACACTCCATAGTATGAACCATCACTTGGTTCCGTGGTGATGTATTCTTAAGCTAGTATTTATCAAATCAAGTACTTGAATATGTGCATTTTGTTGGATTTCATTTTTTAAAAATTTTTATTTATTATTGGATAGTAACAGAGAGAAATTGAGGTGGGAGAAGGAGATAGAGAAGGAGAGAGACAGATACCTGCAGCCTTGCTTCACCACTCATGAAGCTTTCCCCCTGCAAGTGGGGAGCAGGGGCTTGAACCTGAGTCCTCGCACACCATAATGTGAGTGCTTAACCAGGTGTCCCACCACCTGTCCCCCTGTTGGATTTCATTTAACACCAGAATAAATGTTTTTAATCTGAAAAAAAAAATTAATAGGCCTTTTAAAAAGATATTTTGACAAACCTTAGGGAATTCTTAAGGACCTACTAGCACTGATTGAACCTCTTTACTACAGCCAGAGAGATTGAAAAGAATAATAGAAGGCTTTTCTTTTTTATTATTTGATTCCATTCTAATTGAGTCCCACACTTGAGTATCAGCTTGCCAATAGATATACCCATTTCCTCCAGGGAAGAGACTTGTTATACATGTAGCACTAAGGCAGTCATGGACCCAGGAGCCCATAGGTAAAGGGTTGGTCTTTTTCACATAATGTCTCAATGATACTCTGAAGAATATACAATAAGTAGAAAGAATCAGGGCCTCTGAGAACAGGGATCTTGTGGAAAAAAGGCTCTTTGTTTTCCTTACAGCAACAAACTATTATCCAGTTATTGTCAACTTGGATCATTGCAGGTGCTTGGTCAATTTCATTGTGCTAGCTACAGAATCAAGCCATGATGGTCCTAAGAAACTTCTTTCAACCACACCTGAGATTATGTTAATGAGGTGAATTTTAGTAAGCCTTTGGTTCCCTAAGGATGAAGTTGATTACTTGGGGAAACCAGCAATGCCACTAGGGGACTGGAAGTTTCAGCCTCATTTTCCAAATTTCTGGAGAGGGGAAAGAGACAAGAGATTGAGTTTAACTGCCAATTGTGACTATTACTATGCAATGAAATCCCTATAAAAATAAATCAACAGGAGAGGTAAAGCAGTGGCACACCTGGTTAAACACACACACACACACACACACACACACACACACTACTGTGCACAAGGACCCAGGTTCCAGCCAAAGTTATGTAGAAATTTTTTTTTATTCTGAGCATGTAATAAATTATCCTTCATCCTACTCTTCAATTAAAGACAGTGTCAGAAGCTATTGACAGCAGAGTAATAGTTTTGTGCCACTGTGATGAAGCAATAGACAATTTCTCAGAATAATGCTTACAAAATAAATCCACAGGGGGCCAGGCACCAAGGCACCAGGTTAAGTGCAAGGATCCTGGTTAGAACCCCCAGCACCCCACCTGTAGGGGGGTTACTTCACAAGCAGTGAAGCAGATCTGCAGTTGTCTGTCTTTCTCTCCCCCTGTCTTCCTCTCTTCTCTCAGTTTCTCTCTGTCCTATCCTATAACAAAATGGAAAAGATGGCCTCCAGGAGCTGTGGATTTGTAGTTTTGGCACCGAGGCCCAGCAATAACTCTAGAAACAAAAAAAGAAAAATAATAATAATAAAATAAAATAAACCCACAAAAATAGAATATACAAGGATACAAATGAAGCACACTGAAATTCAACTGTCAAAGTATTTTTAAATAATGTGGGATACACGTTTATTGTTACATATGTAAACTTACTGAAAGTGAGTAGGAAGTATAATGTTACCTTATAAAAATCTACAAAAACTGATGTGCTATTAAATGGTCTATGATTTCTATTTATGACAAAATTACAGATCCTGCTAATACTACTGTGGCTTGTATTTACCTTCATTTATAATGGAGGAAATTCAAAATTAGTGGAAAATAAAGACGTAATACAGTCTCACTGAAATTGATAAATACCCCAAGTTCCACCCCAAACAAACAGTTAAAAATCCTCTGCAATAGACTTCACCCATTATCATGTGCAAGAACCCAGGTTCAAGGCCCTGGGGAAGCTTCACAAGAGGTGAAATAGTGATTCATGTGTATTTTTCTCTCTTCCTTTCTATCTTCCTTTTCCCTCTCAATTTTTCTCTTTCTCTGTCCAAAAAAAGAAGATAAAAAATGTTCGCAAAGAGTGGTGAATTTGTGGTACAGGCACCAAACCCCCAGCAATAAATAACCCTAGCGACAATAAAACTATCTTTTCTATATCTTCTACAGCTTATATATTTATATAATTTGTATATGATTGTGCAACCCATATCTGCCAGAGAGAAGAATAACAATTGGCTTAGCTCAATTAATCATCTAGTTATGAACACTCTGAGATAACTAATTTCTTGTCTACCTCATCAGTTCTTGGGGCCCCTCATGCCTTTGCCTTGACTGGACTCAGTGCTCTAGAGTACACAGAACAGGCACCCAAGATAGCCTACGCCTGGAAAAGGCAACAATAGCCTAGTCATTGGGAAGAATCATACGAATACAGATCAGACAACAAAGGAGTAATTTGTTGTCAGTAGTGATAATATTGCCATGGCCGGTGCGCCGCTATGTTCCATCGCTGGGGAGCCAGAGACGACCCGTACTGCCCCTGCGGCTCCAGACAGACTATGACCCACATAGTCAACGACTGCCACCTCTCCAGATTCAAAGGAGGTCTCGAGGCTTTGCATCAGGCTCAACCTGATGCTGTTGACTGGCTACGGAAGAAGGGCAAATGCTAGAAGAAGTGATAATATAGGCAGTGGGCTAAGATGCAAGGCTGTCTACTTTCTCCAGCGCTGCCAGGGAGTGTTTCTGGAAGAGGGCAAGTCTTTTGCTGGATGTCCTTCCTCCCACTAAGTGATGGGGCAGCTAGAGAGAGAGGTTTACATTTCTTTCCTGTTTTCTTTGGTCTAGCTCTAAACTCTAGTAGCCTCAGTAAAATGCATCTTGTATATACAGAAGTTGCTTAAAATTAGTGAGATAGGAGATCTTTCACTAGAGACAAGACGACACCCTTACCAATAGAAACACTAGAGATTGAAAAGTAAGAAAGTGGGTGGGGTTATAGAATAATGGTTATGCAAAGAGACTTTCATGCTTGAGGTGCTTACGTCCCAGGTTCAATCCCCCACACTGCTGTAAGCTAGAACTAAACAGTGCTCTGGTAAAAAAAAAAAAAAAAAAAAAAAAAAGATAACAAAAGCTAATGTGGGCTGATGTCTCCTTGAAATGGGAAAAAAAAAATTCCTATTAAACTATAAGCACTACCAGGGCAAGGAAATTATATGAGTCCTTAGGTGTAATGGACATGAATTATTATGTCTGGTTCTTTTACACCATTGAAAAATCATCAATCCCAACATTCCAGTGAGTGCTGCTGACAAAGCAGGTTGGAAACCTCAGAGTCATTGCCTCATCCTAGAGGCCATCAGTCATGTATGCGAGGCTGCAGGCAAATGCAGTTTCTCTAGCCCTCAGATGGGATGACTGAGGCACAGTTAGTCTCCTCCACTAAAGGGACCATAGTGTTTAGTCCCAAGTGCCCAGTGACTTACCACCTACTCACTGGCACATCTGCACTAGCTGCCTTGGTTTCCACTCACCTACCAGTGTTTCTAGAGTCGCCTTCTAAATGAACAACTTGCATTTGCATACTAGCATAAGATCTTGAGGAATCCAGCCTGAAAACACCAGATACCAAGACAGTACTAGTAGCAAATCACTCTAAGATGACTAAATAGATGGCTGAAGGCTGGAGTTCTCTACTTTCTAGCCTTCAACCCAATTCTCAGTAGCGTTAACAACAGTATTGCTCAGCTCTAGATGCTGACTCAGGTGGCCCTGGGAGACAACTTTCTGGGTTCAGAGTTGCCAAGTAACCACAAGCATACACAGGCTCTAGACCAACATCAGCACTTCCTTCCTGTGTTTGTGATGGCGCAGCTAGTCACAGGGGTCTGGCTTATAGAAAAAGGGCACACATTCATTTCCATGAAAATACATAAATCAACAGATCCAGGCAAAACACAGACAGGCAACATCATCTCCCAATCATGTTGTTAGGAACAATAGCAAAATGCTCATGAATCCAAGGCATTTAAAACCATTCTAGGGAGTTGGGTGGTAGCACAGTGGGCTAAACGCAGGTGGTGCAAAAAAAAAAAAAAAAAAAGGAAATGGACCGACCTACCTGGGTAAGTATCCCAGTTCAAGCCTTCACAAGGGGTGAAACAGGTCTGCAGGTGTCTGTCTTTCTCTTCCCCTCCTCTCTCTCTTCTCTCCATTTCTATCTGTCCTATCCAACAACGATGACATCAATAACAACAACAATAAAACAACAAGGGCAACAAAAGGGAATAAATAAATGAAAAAAAAATTCTAAGGACACTTCCTGCATTCACATGGATATGTAATTGTTCAGCAGAAGAAGCTGATGTTCTGAAAGGCTAAGAGCACATATAATACCCAAAGAAGACAGGTCCTTGTCCCAGTCCTGAAGGTGACTGAAAACAAGCCTTCACCAATAATTTCCATTCTGGAGCCTGAGTTTCTCAGTGGTACATAGGCATTTTTATGGGTTGGTCTGTTATCATCATCTCCTCCTCCTCCCCCCCCCAAGAATTTTAAAGAGGCCAACCTATATGTGGTGTTAACACCTACTAAATGCTCATTAAACTTGAATAAAGGGGAACCAAGATGAGCTTTTGCCTTTCATCTTTCTTTTAATTCAAGCCATTAATGTACTCAAAATGATTTGCTTCCTCTTTTTCTTCCCTTACTCCTTATTCCATCAAAGAAATTTCTCAGGACACTCAAAGGGACACACTACAGATTAATTGTGGGAGACCAAGTTCATTAGTTTCAACTAAGAAACATAAGGTATACACCATCTACAGGGTAATATTGAGAGTTGTCATACAGAGCATTACTTATATAAATGGGCCAACATGGCCTCCTTGTATGAGTCTCTCAGTTATTAATTAATTAATTAGTTAATTAATTAATTTTAATGGTAGGCTGATTTCTGTTAGCTCAAAAGCCTACTGTCTCCAACCTCATTTTTTTCTACACAACAAATGATTTACAGAATAGCTCAAACAAGTACATTTTAGCCACTTAAGTGCCTATCTACTTTGTACACCAAGCCTTCAATAGCTATTCTACACTAATAAGATCTTGTATTTAATACTCTGATTAAAAAAAAAAAAGATATAATGTCTGTTAGGACGAAAATGGATGGAACAAGAAATGGTGTGCTCAGTGAAGTAAAAAGGTGAAAAACAACTGCCAGATGATTTCTCTCATGAGGAATATAAGGAATTGAAAAACATGAACATGGAAGAAAGAAAAAAAAAAAACAGCAGCCAAACTACAAACTGTCTCTAGGATTTTGTGAGAACTATGGTGGCTGGGGGGGGACGGAGGGTTTGCACAGAACTTTGGTGGTAAATTGGCCTGGATTTATACACCTGCAATTCTGATAACCTTATAAACCACTATTAAATATTTTTATGACTTGTAGTTAAAACCCTTTCCCTCCAGTGCTCTGGGAGGTGGCACAGTGACTAAAGCATTGGATTCTCAAGTGTGAGGTCCTGAGTTCAATCTCTGGCTGCACATGTACCAGAGTGATGTCTGGTTCTTTCTCTCCCTTCTATCTTTTTCATGAATAAATAAATAAAATCTTTAAAAAAAAAAAAAAAACAACCTCTCCCTCCAGTCACTACTGCCCCTCAGAGGTTTCTAATCAAGAGATGTCCTTTCTTCATCTGAGTGAAATCACTTGCACAGGGAAGACCCCCCCCACACACACACACACATCTTCGTAGAGAATTCCCTTATGATCTCCTAAACTTATAAATGGTGGTCCTTTGGTATCTTAAGTCTCTCTCTCTTTACAGTCCCGTATTTTGAAGGGCTTCCCTTCTCAAACAATCCTCTGTAAGCAACAGCGAGGGCACCTCATTGTCAAATCCTTTTCCTTGATTAACTCTAAATCCCTAGAACCACCTATACTAGTGTATGGACGTGTGACATCACTGAGGAGCTTTCTAGAAAGGAAGCATCTTGAAACTCAAACCCAGACCTAGGGGACCAGAATATTCATGTTAACAAGATCACCTGCCTGGTGGCGGCACACTTGGTAGAGTGCACATGTTTACTCAAGCCCCAGATCCCACCTGTAGGGGGAAAACTTCCCAAGCAGCACAGCATGCTACATGCAACTCTTTCTCTTTCTCATCTATCTTCTATTTCCCTCTCCATTTCTGTCTCTAAACAATAAATATTTTTTCTTTTTTTTTTTTTTTACCTAAATAGTCTTTAATTTTTTTTTTTTAAGAATTTATTTATTCATGAGAAAGATAGGCAGAGAGAGAAAGAACCAGACATCACTCTGGTACATGTGCTGCTGGGGACTGAACCTGGAACCTCATGGTTGAGAATCCAGTGCCCCATCCACTGTGCCACCACCCGGAGCACTGTTCTTTAATTTTTTAAATTTATCTATTACTGGACAGAGACAGAAATTGAGGGGAGGGGGAAGTAGAGAGGGAGACACGGGCCAGGCAGAGGTGCACCTGGTTAATGCACACGTAACAGAGTTCTGTACATTAAAGATGGAAACCCCCTATTTCTGCTGTTCTTAGCCCCTGAAAGAGTCCACTAATGCATTTCATGAACATTTCCTAGCTTTCCTCAGGATCCATTAAGGAGACAGGGGCAAAGCTGCAGACAACTACCTTACAGAGAGTATAGATTCTCTTTGCCTTTATACCATCACTGAAAGGGAAGAAAATGTGAAAAACACCAGAGGAAGTCAGATACTATTTCATTTATCTGAGAGGGAAGAGGAAAAAGGGAGGACACTCAGAAGTAGTAATAGGTATAGGTATGACTTAGAAAGGAAGTTAAGGCAAGACTACAGAAGTGAATAAAAATAGGCAAAAATGTGTGTGTGTGTGTGTGTGTGTGTGTGTGTGTGTGTGTGTGTGTGTGTGTGTGTGTAGATAGATCTGTTACTTTGGGAGAATTATTGAAGTTTCTGCTGGAAGGGGATAGGGACACAGAACTCTAGTGGTGGGAATGATGTGGAACTATATCCCTATTATAATTTTGTAAATCTCTAATACATTTTTTTAAAGGGAGTGTAGATTTTTTGTTGGTCATGCTGGATCATGATTATGCTCTAAACATATGCTTGTGACTGAGCCCACATATGCACTCCTGCAGTGGGTGCACAGATATCTACACAGATACCACCTCCAACATATAGTCACACTTCACATAATACATAATACATAATACATAATACATCCAGAGCTTCCTAAGCATCTATTCTGAGACTACGGACCAGTGAAGGTCCTCCTGGAAAGGTACCCCAAACAGAATTATTCCAGATTCTACAAAAAAGAAAAAAGAAAAAAAAAAAAGGATCTCTTAGAAAACACAGTGGGAGGCAGGTGCTGAGGAGGCACAGATAGGAGGAGTCAGGAACAAAAGCACTTCAGTCACACAAAGGCAATTCGATTTAGTGAGTGATTCTGAATGGGGCTTACCACCTCCTGGGAGCCTCAAGGCTTGAGCCCCAGGGTACTATACTGGAGAGAACATCCTAATTATTATTACCCAGAAAAGGAGACAAGCACAATTTCCTTGTGCTTAATATATCTGCATTTAGGAAGTTATGTGCCTGCAAACTTTAAATCGCAATAATCACTGCTGTCTAGGACCAGGAAGTGAACGAACATAAACTGTTTTTCAAATAGAAAACTGAGCCATGAACTTTACCTATTTTAAAGTGGCTATCTTCTTTATTATACTGTTTATAGTCCCAAACATCTAGATTTGCTTTTTCAGCCCATACACAACAACAACACTAAGTAACAATTTAGGAGGAACCCAAAATGGCTTAGACTGAAGTTGTGGTAAGAAACTAATAAATGCAGAGGTTATAGCACAAGTACCACCAAGAAACAAGGATATGAGCAGCAAAAGTCAAAGAGCAACTGGAGAATAATCAAAGTACCCATGTAAACTCAAAAGTATCTATGGTAGGAGCTCTGAAAATTGATACTATCCAGCCCAATACTTTCATGGTGAATTCTTGGTCATCAATAATCATAAACCAAATTACACTTAAAATGACAGTTTATTTTATAAATAATGCATCATCAAACGGATCTTTTAATATGCTAAGCTTTTGACACATAGTGTAGTTTCAATGTCATAGAAAATATAATAAAAGGGGCCAGGCAGCGGCACACCTGGTTAAGCGCACACATTACAGTGTGCAAGGACCTGAGTTCAAGCCCTGGTCCCCACCTGCAGGGCTACAGGCGTCTTTCTGTTTCTTCTGTCTCTATCTCCTCCTCCCCTCTTGATTTCTGGCTATGTCAATCCAATAAATAAATAAAGATTTTTTTAAAAATTGAACAAAAAAATTTTTAAAAGAACAATTAAAAAAAGAAAGTACAGTACCTATTCTCCATCCATGAGAATAGATCAGATTACCACTGCTCCCCTAAATATATTAAATTCTGATTTGACTAACACTCAAGCATTTGTAAGACTCTATTAATTGAGTCCACAGTTTAGGAATATCCATTTGGCCAAAGTTAACTGGACATGTTCCAAATACTCTATTAAATGTTATATATGGAAGATCAAGAACCAGGCAGTTCATTTTGCATAGAGGCATTTAACTCAGAAACTCACAAAAACCTTCTGAATTATCATAGAGGTGAAAGATTCTATTCATTTTTGTTTGAGTGGGAGGGGCCTTGTGTGAAAGTGAAATTCCTAGGGAAATTATCTGAGTGCTGGAGAGGGAATCCCCAATAATCTGCATATTAAAGCAATCCCAAGAGCAAGGAAAGGCACCCATAAAGCAATTAGAATCTTTATTTGTTTATTTATTTATTTATTTATTGCCACCAGGATTACTGTTGGGGTTCAGTGCCTACAAAGTGAGTCCATTACTTTTTTTCCTACTTTTTAAAAATTTGATACTGAGAAGGAATATGGAAAGAGAGGGAGAAAGAGAACTGGAGAGGGGGACCAAAGGCTTGAAGCCTGCTCCTCAAGCATGGTAAGATGTGTGCTTTCCTGGTTGTGCTACCACCTGGCCCTTTGTTAAAAACAAGAAGTAAACAAAATATCAAATTATCTTTAACAATCTCCTTCAGGCAAGAGAGAACAAATTAAGGAATTCTCTTACCCCACACTTGCCCAATATAAATGTTGCTAGACTCAAACATATGCAAAAATGCAGATTCCCTTTGCACCCTTGCACCTTTGTGCATGGTAAGACATAAGAGAACAAAATAGTGTGTATAGCTGAATTTGTCCCAGTTGTATCCTACCTGATCTTTTTCAGTAGCTTGAAGAGATTCAGAAGATGCCTCCACAAAAGATGCCTTCCAGAAAAGATCAGGAAGAGTTACCTTCTCTAGTCCCCATGGTAAGTAGCCATTGAAAGCAAACCTTTGTATACCTCTCTGTGACCTATACCTTGCACATGTCTACATGCACATGCACACACAAACACTTATTGAATTCTGGTCACATAAACACTTAAATTCAAAGCTGGAAATGTCTAAGAAAACATAGAAAAACAGAAGACCCTTCACTGACCAATGACTCTTTGGATAACAAATTACTTGAGCTTTTTAGCTGTTTTTACAGTTACTAACAAGCCATTTTTCTTACTGTGGTGAAAGAAGAAAGGGGGAGATGAAATTAAGGAAGGGGTGAGAAAGGCAGAACAAAGAAAGGGATAAGAGAAGGGAAGGAGAAAGACATAAAAAGGGAATTAGGTGAAGGAGCATAGGAGAGAAGGAAGAAAGAAGAAAGTCATTGAAGAAAGTTGATACAACTCAGCTTACTGCATTTAGTCTTTGCAAACTATCAGAGAGAGAGAGAGAGAGAGAGAGAGGTAGTGTCATGTCAGACTAGAGAAAGGAAAGTACCCAAGTTGTAATAGTCTGGCACCCCTTCCACATCCATCCTAAAGTTAGCTTTCCCTCTCTTCTTCTGCTCTTCTCCTGCCTTCCTCACAAACCTACCTTCACTGAAGACAAAGTCAGAGATGATGTCAAAGGGCTGGATATGAACTGAAGACAGAATCATGGTGACTGTCTTCTGTTGATCACTGGAGGCCAGTGAAATGGTTTGCTGTGCTTGACACTCATAGGACTTCCCAGCTGGGGTGACCAAGGCAGAGAGGTGGTGGGAATTGGCAGTGTGCTTTCCAGCTGCAGGGAAGACCCAAAACAGTGGTTAGGACTGCTCACCAGAAGAATCCTCTCTGCTGCTAAACATATGTGCTCCTGCTGCCAGAGTTCCAGACCCCTTCTTGTTCATTGTGTTGCTCTCTGATATCCATAGCATGATAATGGAGGACAAACACAACCATTCACTAATGGGCAGGGCCTCCTAAAATATTGATTTGGTATTTCCTGTTGAAAGAGGAGAGTGATACCAAAACCCCCATCATTCCTATCATATGAAAGTCTAACCATAGAACGTCCAAAGTCCCATAAAGAATAAAATGCCTTGCTCAACAAGCAAAGTCTGACAGATTAACTTTGTTCTGGGCAGGCGCCCTTGACACCATTTCACACACATATACCCTTTGTTCCGTTTTCTTTCTTTTCTGGCTTAAGGTTTTTGTTAGTTTTGTTCTGGGTGTGCATGTGGTCTAATTTACTGGAGGCAGAGGTAGTAAAGTGGGAGAGGGATAAATTTGATGAAGAGAAGAAAATGTTCTTTTTACAGCCACAATAATTAGTGAAACAGAAAAGATACACACACACTCACACCTTCTTTTCAGTAATAAAAAAAAAATCCCCCCCCCAATTTTTTTAATCCACCTCAAGTGTGAAGTGATGAAAAGCATCATTGTAATGTAATTTGCGAAATACATAAGGAATTTAAATGTGATTTTCGGTGCTAGCAAAGATGAGCATTGTCATTAAGGAGTAGCTGTCACTTTTGCCACCATATTTCTGGAGAAGCTGGGTGAGCTGCTGGAGTGGTGGGCAGGAAATGCTAATGAATTAGGACAGGATTCAGAATCTGCTCTGGGTGGCTGCAGCTGATGGCTACCATCAGTGAGGCTCCTGCCTCACATAGAGATACTGAAGATTGATTGTGTTCCCATTGGAGTTTTAGCGCATAGGAAGAAAAACAACGATGCAGAGAAGGAAAAAAAAAACTTGCCCTTCTCTGTGCTTCTTTAAAGGACATATCATGAGAAACTGCCCGCAAGCAGCTAAGGAAGGACTGGGCTCTCATCCAGGAACACACCATGGGCGGCAGGCTGGGCCTGGGCCTGGGTTTTTTGCGCATTTACCAGGCCCCAGATCACAGGACTCACCAGTACTCCCTCCAGGGTTGACGTGGCCTGTTTGTACATAGAATATACAGAGGTATTCTGCTTCTAAGGCTGTGTTACCTGCTGTGCCTGTGCTTTGGTGAGTGGGGAGTGAGGTGGGGGTCCCCAATCCTGTTGGTCTCTACTCACCATTGACTGCGGCTTTAAAATGTGTTTTTTCTGAGGAGTCATAGACAAAGTGGACTTTGCTCAGCCTCCATGTCCCCTCAGGTCCCTTGGACGTGTTCTGACTTTCCTGCCGAAAATCAGAGAAGCATCAAGCGCCCATCCCAGGGCTTTGGACTTGGAAACCCAAGGGGCTCGCCCCTGCCCACCGCCGCCCTGCACGGGCACCTCCTCCATGTGCCCCGCTGCCATTACCTTTACAAACAGCATTTTGAGCATGTAGGCACGATTCACCCAGAACACCTGCAGCTCCGACTCATTGTGGCCACAGCGGCCCTTCACCTCAGCTCCTCGGGTCAGTGAAATGTCAGCCTGTTCCGTGATCAGCTGGGAATACACACGCACCCGAACCCTCTCAGCTCGCCTGGCCCCAGTGGGGGCTGTAAAAAGCAGCGAGTCCAAACTCCCGGTTGCAAGCCTGGGCGTTCCTTTGAGCGCACTCCCAGGTCCCGGAACATGCGGTTAGATGCTCTACGTGCAGAACCCCGCCGGTAGGGAAGCAGAGTAAGGGGGTTACTTTCAAAGCAGGCAGGGAGAGCAGAAGGTGTTACAAGCCGGAACCCCCATGCAGCATTCGGGAGCAGCCTGCAGGGGCACAGAGGGAAAGGCGGGCGACCCAGGTCTTCTGAGGGAGTCGAGGGAGGGTGCCCTTGCCCCTGGAGCCCTAGGAGCAAGCTGGGAGGGAAAAGATTCCTTACATCCACATAATTGCTGGCCGATACATCATAAGGGACAATAAATTTGGCTGCAAACTCTGCCATGAGACACGTCGTCCCATTTTCCCGCACTACAAATATATCTTTTTCAGGGTTAGTGGAAAGGCCTGAGAGATTTTCCACTTCTTGTTCTGTCAGGATTCCAGCCATTGTATCTGCGGGGTGTGGGGGGAGGGGAGAGGAGAAGAAAGGAATCCTATCGGTCCAGAGCTCTGAGCACCCCAGGAGCTCAGGCACAAGAGTAGGCAGATCATTTTCTGCAGGCAGCCTTTGGAGTAACAAAGTTCCTTACCCACTAATGTAGTACCCCTTGTGAGTCATTTTTCTAGCCTGGTGCCAGCAATTTCGACTCTGTTCTTGTCCATTCATTTTTTTAAATTAAGCTTTATTAATTTGTAATCCAATTGGCCTTTTTCTTCATTTTAGGCTTTTAAACCCAGTCTTGCTTGCCAATGCCTTGACCCCCAGGAAGCACACTCTACTATCAATATTATCAATACTATCAATATTATCAATACTATCATACAGGTGTGAGGTTCCCTGGGGAATTCCCAGGCACTTCTCTACCGAGAAGACCCTTTCACACACCCCCACCTCTCCCTCCTTCACCCCTCCCCCCAAAAAAACCCCCGCAAAACTTAAGGGCCACGTTTTAACCTTAAGCTACAGGCTTTACTATGCTATTTCTGTTATTTGCAAAGCGTGCACTCTCTGTTACAAAAAGGCTACTCACGGAACAGCACTAGGAGAACTCGAAGTCTATACATGCTGAAAAGGGTTCTTTCTTGGAGATCCAGGTTCACCGTGCAACAAATAAGACCAACTGTGCTGCTGCAGAGATTGCCGAGGAGGGAATCCCTCAAAGTCGCCGCTGGAGTGAGCCGGGGTGAGCGAGGGGCGGGGGCGCGGAGAGGGAGGAGGGAGACAGGGTGCGTTCTCTGAGCTTTGACGAGGAGTAGGTTTCTGATGCCACAGTCAGAGGCGGAACTGGATTCTGCCCTCTGCCGATGAGCCGCCTTGGGTGACTGGGGAACTGTCCACTGAGAGTGCTGGAAGAAACTGGTAGCGTTGCTAGAGCAATTGTGATTTGGACTGTGTAAAGGGCCAATGAGGGGGAGTTTGGGGGGTGGTAGTGGGGTGGAGGCTAAAATTCTCCCAGAGTCTGTTTCCTGTTCTGCAACTACATCTGCAAAGATGATTCAGTCCTGAGAAATATACCAGCGTCCTCAGACTTTTTCAGTCCCTACTAGATAGATATTGTCATTATTGTTTTATCATTATCCCTATTAGATTCAGTAGATATCACATTACTGGAGTTCTGAAAACGCATCTGGATTCTGAAAAAAATACTGTACAACACAAATTGTTGCTGCTTTGGGGAAGGAGGTGGAGGAGGTAAAGGAGGAGGCAAGAATAGAGAAAGAAAATGCTATGGCAACAGTTCGCTGCATTTGGAGACATCTTCTTTTCCCAGCTCTCAATGAGCGCATGTATTTTAAGTTAAATTGAAGCCTCCTCACATGAGGGTTGTCAATCAGTGCAGTATATCCACTCAGACTTATTTTCTGTAAGCTATACTTTCTAATTGCCAGAGGACTCTGAACCATGGGTTCACCCACCCTAATATTATGTTGAGACTACTCTGACAGAAGGAATGTAAGTGGCCCCAAATTTGTGAGGATTGTCCAGGGACTCATAGAACAGCACTATTATACAGTTGTGTAAAAAACACTATTATTAACCTACAACCTCTAGCAGGATAGAAAAACAAACGCTAATAAACTAATTCCTATATGTATGGCTTTGGTAACATATTCATTTTTACCTTTATTTATTTAGTTAGTTCTATAAATTGGTCAGTTCTTTCAGCAATGAACATACAAGCTTCAGTTGTAGTGATGCCTAAATATTTCATTTCTTAAAGGTATGGTAATAAAACAAATAGTGGCATGTTAAATGTTCTCATGTGCACTGTCAAATTTGATGTCCACTTCAACCTTAAGAAAATAGGCAAAGGAAGATAAGCCTTATTGTGGTTGTGTATCCTCTCAAACTGAGCCTTAGAAATTGCATGACCTTCCCAAATGTCACAGGATCGGCTAGCAATAAAATAGAGATATCACAAACATTTAGTGTAGTAGGAATAATTTTCATTATCTTTTATATAATACACTGATTTGAAAGTGTATCATCTCTTGCTTCCCATAAAAATCTTTACTCACTGGCCAAATTACAACCTAAAATTCTCTAATTCATATTGCTGCAATATGTACAATGCCGTTTAGTTCTTAGTAATTTTATGATGTATTGGGCACAATGAATTATTCTTTCACTCAGACTTATTTCTGCATCACTAATTAGATCAATAATGATTCCAAATTTATAAAGTCATGGTTAAATTGACTTGATTTAACACTTTTGCTTTTACACTTGCATTTTTAAATTTTATCCAAGCATTTCTCAAGAACTACATACAAATTATTAAGTACAGAAGAATTGAGGCAAAAGTGTGATTGATATAAAATTGATTATCAGTGAGAATGGAAGTTGTAACATTTATGTTATAATGTGTCATGTTAGCAATTGTTATTAGCTACTTATTTTCCAATAATATTGCAGAAAAGAAGAAAATGAGACCTAAGTGGCAAGATATTTATATTCTTTCTCTTGCCAATACTTTTGCAAGGAGAACATTAGCTGGATTTCAGTCTAGGATTCACTTTTTTTTTTTTTGTAACATACATATTTTTATTTTCATCATCTAAAAAATTGGGAGCCCAGGGTATGACTGGTTAGCTAAGTGAGTCAGTGAATATAAGAATATTGATGGTGGGTACAGTGTGGCACTGTAGCTTGTAATCTTGTAGACCATTATTTAATCACTAATAAAAATTGACATAAAAATAAAATTATTCAAAACAAAACACAAATTATTTTAGTCCAAAAATGTAGTGGACATTACTTGTACTATTGAAAACTGAAAAAATAACAAAAGCTATCATATAAGTAGGAAAAAAATATATATAGATTGTAACTGTTTTGATATATTACAAAGAGCTTCATTTATGAATCATTAAAATCTCAAGTGAATTGAGAATTAAGTAAAGGGTAATTGTTTCTTCAAGGAAGTTGAATGAAGGACCGACCCCTGTATATTTGCTTTCCAGTTTGTATGGTAAAAAAATAAGAAGAGACATGAAGATATGGGGTCACCTGGCATAATGTGTGGAGAGATGTCTAGGGTAGCAAAAAATAAGCCAGCCATCCCACAGTGGGGTAGACTTAATCAAAGAAAATATCTTTTGAGAAGACAGACCTTGAAATAAGTGGACAACCTGACTTACAGAGAAATATAAGAAAGGCAATGCAAGTGGAAAGGCATGTTTTAAATAGGAGAGTCAAGACAAAAATGAAACTATTGTTTTTAAGGTTTATCAATTTGTGATAAGGAAATTAAGACCCCAGGGGCTGGTGGTTGCTCACCTGGTAGGGAACCACTTTACCATGTTCAAGGACCAACGCTCAAGCCCAACATCCCTACCTACAGTCCTACAGGGGAAATTTCAGGAGCAGTAGAGCAGTACTGCAAGTATCTCTGTCTCTTCACTCTCTGCGCTCCTATCTTTCTCTGTCCTTCACCTCTGTAAAAAAAAAAGGGAGGGGGTGGGCTGTAGTGCAACTGGTTAAGTGCAGGTAGTGCAAAGCACAAGGACTAGCTTAAGGATCCAGTTTGGAGCCCTTGGTTCCCTAACTGCAGGAGAGTCGCTTCATAGGCGTTGAAGCAGGTCTGCAGGTGTCTATCTTTCTCTCCCCCTCTCTGTCTTCCCCTCCTCTCTCCATTTCTCTCTGTCCTATCCAACAATGATGATATCACTAACAACAACAATAATAACTACAACAATAAAACAACAAGGGAAACAAAAAGGAAATAAATAAATAAATATTTGTTAATTTTTTTTTAAAAAGAGAGAGAGAGAAATGAAAGAAAAGAAAAATGGCCACTATGAGTAATGGAGTCATGCAGACACAGAGACACAGTGATAACCATAGTGGCAATAATTAAATCAATAAATAGGGATCCCAAATCAGTAATGCTTTATGGACCAATAACTCACATTCAACTTTGTTAGCTGATAATTTACCCACCCACATATGATATGTGCCAAAGAATGACACATGCAAAGCTTGTCCTTAATTAAACTATATGTTCATATTATTAGGCTGGGGAGATAGCATAATGGCTATGCAAAAAGACTTTCATGCCTGACCTACTAAAGGTCTCAGGTTCAATCCCTAGCATAAGCCAGACCTGAGTGGTGTTCTGATAAAAATAAAAATAAAATAAATAAGGAAACAAAAAACAAATTGTTAGGTGTCTGTTTCTAATTGTTTTCATTAGCAATTGACTTGTATTTGCAGGATCAACAAACAAAATCACAAAATTCTTTTTTAAATATTTATTTATTTATTCCCTTTTGTTGCCCTTGTTGCTTTATTGTTGTAGTTATTACTGATGTTGTTGTTGTTGGATAGGACAGAGAGAAATGGAGAGAAGCAGGGAAGACAGAGAGGGGGAGAGAAAGATAGACACCTGCAGACTTGCTGCGACTCCCCTGCAGATGGGGATCCTGGGGATTGAACTGGGATCCTTAAGCCACTCCTTGCTTTGCACCACCTACACTTAACCCGCTGTGCTACCGCCTGACTCCCAGATCAGAAAACTCTATGTAAAAATATACCTATGAGTTTCAAAATGGGGAAGCTCCTCTGCTGGCTGAAATTTGACTTCTTGGTGCTTCTGAATACCTTACAGTGGGTGACATGTAAAAATGCACTCTGTCAATGTTTCCTTTTTATAAATAAAAATTTTTTAAAAATGCATTCTGGCTCTGGTGTCCCCCTCCTCCAATACACACATAATGGAAGCACACATAAAAGAACAGAAGTTGGGACAAATCAATGAAACTGGACAAGATGTACACATTTGTTTAGTCAGGATTGCTTTTACCAAAACCCTTTTCTTCTGTTCAGCTTATCATAGAACAACTACATCATTTCTTTTGACCACTTCCTTTGAATAACTTTGAAGTATTTTCTAGGGCAGAAGTACTTTCAGGATAAGAATTGAAAAAAAAGAAAAGAAAAATTTAAAAAAGGATATTTTATGAACAAATTGCCAAATCCTAGAATATTCAGAAAGAATCAAGAGATTGAGTTTGGGCCTCGTAATAGATTTAACTTGGTAGAATTTCCTTCATCTTTGAATTTCATAGAGCTTTCCTGCATCTATCTTTAATGGAACAAGAGCTGCTTTTGCAATGAAGATGACAAGTAGAAGAGATACCAGGGCAATGTCCTTTTCATTGACAAAGTGTTTCATGCTAAGTTCTTAAGGAACACCCTTTTAAGAATTCACTTAAAATAAATGCCTTTACACATGAAGGAATGCCAGTAACTAACTCTAACTAAGCATATGACAAAAACAAAGTAACCGTTCCTAAGAATTCCCATAAGCAAAGAAATTATTTTCATTTTTGAAGCAGTAGTTAACTTTTTTTTTCAGCATGTTTTAAGTTAGTTTTCACTTGTTTCACTGTATACATTTTTAGGTCATGGAGTACAATCCTTTCTGCTTTCCTAGAAATGAGAATAATCTTTATTCCAGGTCAGATAACTCTTCTGTAAAAGGCAGGAATCAAATGAAAAATTTTAAAGTCCTCAAAAAAATTTTTTTTTAATCTAAGAAATAACAGTACCTCTATGGGTTTTAGATTAGCCAAGTTGGGATTGATTGAGAAATAATTTGTTACCTGAATTCTGTGCTAATGCAATTCTTTAAAATTTCTGTCATGCTATGTTGCTGGGGTTCCTTGTCTATAGTTCCTTGTGTACAAACTTTTTTAAACTGTATGAAATGATCTGCACATTATGGAAATTATCCAAGGTGGGGAAGGTGAGAGGGTAATGTGCTTGGAAGAAAGTTTCATTTTTTTGGTGCAGATTTGGAATTCTGAAATCCAGTCCTACCCCTCTTTCATTCACTCCCTGGTTATAAATTTGGGACATTTCTCTGCTTTTTATTTGTGAAAATATTACAAAAAAATGCTCCAATAACTAAGAATGTGAAAAGAAAAAGAATCTTTAGGGTAAATGAAAGATGACTGGAATGGGAAGCAACATTAGTTATGACTTTATTAGTGACAATAATAGTGACAGTTTCTAAGGGAAGTAGTTTCACTTCTTTGGCTTAAACAAGCTTTCCCTAAAATAATTCCTCCAGGACTATTGTCTTTTCATGAGTGACCTTAGCTGCAATTGATCTGAGTAATTAGTTTCTCAAGGGAAGAAAAAGCAAAAACTGAGAGCTTCATTATTAAAGCTTAATATTTAAGCGTGCAAGAAGTGTGCCTTGCAGCATTACCTTTTGGTGGCACCAAAGTTGACAGGCCTGGCTGCTGAGGGCTCCAGGATGCACAGGGTGCTTGAGCGTGGGTCTCAAGATCAGACAGGTTCTGCTGTGAAACAAGGTGCTTGCGCCTGCCTGGCTTCTGGGAGGCTGTACCCAGATTGTTGGCCCTGGAAAAGACTGGCTCCTGGAACCCAGCTTGGACTCCCTGGCACATTCGCTGAGTTGCTCCAGGTGCAGAGTTGTAAGAGAAAGCCCTGGTCACTTGCAGAGGTGAGGTACACACCAGCTCCACAGCCTAGGAAGGTAGACCACAGCGCTTTCGACAGCTGACCAAACTGCTGGACCTTTTGTGTTGGAGTATAATTACGACTAGAAAAAGAGGAAGAAAATTCCCGGCAAAGATCGTCTTGTTTCCTATGGTCTCTACTTGGAACTCCGGTGGCTCAGGAAGTCTGACAGCTCTGCACTGGGATGGGGAAGGTAGACGGGGAGACCCTGATGCTCCCCTGGGCTCCAGGCTTCTCCGTTCTTCCCCCACTGAGAGAAAAGTCGGATGATTTGGACTGGGTGTCTTGGGAGTGCCGAGGGGCGCTGAACAGGGGAGATGGAGGAAACAAGGTCCCAAAGACTTAGCCTCTTCACCCCACCCCCGCCCCTTTCTTTCTCTCTTCCCCTTGACTTTCTAAACTATTATAGCAGAATTGTATCTCAACGGAGGAAAGTACCCTAGGAGTGCCCAAAGAGTTCCAGCTTCCAGTGCAGAAGTCCGCAGGATGATGTCCATCAGGGCTGCAAGTTCGGGGTAGGGATTGTCTCAGGCCAGTTAGCCTTCTAACAGCTCCTAGGCAGAGCGAGGTTTCCCGAGTGGATAGATGATGGCAGAAAGCCGCGGAGCGCTCGGAGGGCGCGCAGATAGCAGCGCGGCTCCCCAGGGAGCCGGGGGTTTCTTGGCCGCGGCCCGGGGCAGACAGGTTAGAAGGTGGGCTGACTTACTCGACTCTAAGCGTGGATCTCGGTGGAGAGACAACTCCTGGCTCCACTGACCCGGTAGCTAGGTGCTCGGGCTGCAGCAGGCCCAGCGCTGTGCGGTTAGGATTTCGATATGCTTAGGGAGAAAAAAAAAAAAGTCTGGGGATAGAGGCCGTTGGCAGATGGCATTTTACACCCTAGGTTACAACTGGAAATAAAAACCAGTCTTCTAATGTAATGGATGTTTCTTGGAAGCGAACCCAGGGCCTGCTTAGCAGCTGGCAGTCTTCGCCCCGGGGCTGATATCATTCCCAAGGCTGCACCAGATTCTCCTACCCCATGCGGTGTGGCTCTGCATGGCTGCCACGCCCGGAAACTTGATATTTGGTCGCTTTCTCTTCCAGTCCACCTGAGAACCTAGGCCTTAAAAGCAACTTTGAAACCCTCCCTTTCTGCTGTTTCTTTCAAAATAAAAATGGCACTCAACCTTAAAATAGATGAATAGAAACACTACATTCTGCCCCCTTGCCCCATGGCTTTTCTTTTTTATATTCACAAGCAAATCTGTGGTAGCCCCATTCTTGCCCCTGCCTGTGAGAGTCCCCCAGGTTTCCCCGCCCAGGTATGCCCACGGATAGTGTCTCCCGCGCAGCAGTCCAGGCAACACCAGGCTCCAGACCCAGTCTTATTTTCTCCTCTAGGATGTTCTTTGTGTTTCTAATCCTCAGGGCCTTTTTCTTTCTTTCTTTGAGACTAAGTTGGAGCCATCACCTCACCCACAGTCCCTGAAGTCCTAAGCCAAACTAAAAGCTGCCTTGAAGCCCAGAGCACCACAACAAGCAGGAGCAACACACTCCAGTGTACTCCAACCCCTGCTGCTGCCGGAGGGGCTGAAAGCTTGGGCAGAATCCTCTCTCTGCACAGTTGTTCCCTGGTGACTTCCTGGAGGCACACCCATGAGGGATGCCTCAGCCCCCCCCCCCCCCCCCTTGCACTCAAGGACAGCTGATGGATCATCTCATTTCCTGACCTGATGGACCAGAACCTGGGGTGGAACTGGTGAGAGCTTGGGGAAATAGCCAAATTGTTATCTGGGCAGTGAAGAGGATTTGCGCACACAATTTTAGTTGTTAGTAGGAGAGCTTTGTATTCATATCTTAACACCCCCTCCCAAATCCACCCCCTTGCAAACCAGTTCACTCCGCCTGCCTAAACAAACACAGTTATTTCTTCCTTTCTTCTATTTCTGGATACTGCTGCAGCATGCGAGGTATGCTGTCAGTGAGTGCCGTGACCATTCTCTGTGGTTCAGTCTCCACCTCCTCTCAGGCCAAGGTGTCCATCTGCTTTGAGTTGTCCCTCTCTTTTTCACCCGGTGACTAGCCCTCCTAGAACAAAACAAACTACACTTGAGGGGTTGGGTAAGGGCTTAAAAGTCGCAGAGGAGTGTGAGTGTTTGTGTGTGGGTGGTTGGGGGTGGGGGGGGCTTCTCTCTGACATTCTGTGGAACTTTGCCTTGAAGGAAAAGGATAGTGTTGAGGGTAAGAGCTGCAGGGAGAAATAAGGTAGAAAGGTTGGTAGAACATGTCCTTTGAGACCTTTAATTCCTGATTGTCTGGCATTTCTTGCTATAGCAAGGCCAAAAAAACCTTGCATCTTCTCTGCTAAGGCAAGGTTATAGATGCAGTCCAGCACTCAGTTCACAGCTCAAGCACCTGTGAAAAGGAGTGAAAATCTTAGGTTGAAGCCTGAGGATGAATTTAAAGAGAGAGAGGAGACTACTTCCTGAACTGGAGAAAATATGGTCACAGGAGTTCTTGTTTTAGGTCATAAATGTGGGTTTTTCCTGTGCTAGCTGAAGGACTTTGCTCTAGGGAATTGACTTAAAGTGGACATGTGGCAGTCAGGTTTGGGAGCACAAGGTGTAAGCCCCAATAACCCCAATTTGGGTTCACACCTAGGCAAAGGACTCCTGTGCCCACCCCATCCCCCAAGTCAACACTCTGGGGAGCCAGGAAAGTGTCAAAAGGGTAAAAGCATCTCTGCAATGCACTTTCCAAATACCAAAGTGATGTTCTGAACTTTTAGCATTATCTTCACCTAGGTCTCAAAAATCTCAGGCTTCAACAGCCCTTCTGCTATAACCTGCATTCAGGTTGATTGTCTAGGGGACTTGTGAACATCTAATTGCCTAAGATCTGATCTAACTTATAGAAAATACTTGAGGGAGTTGGGTGGTAGCGCAGCAGGTTAAACGCACGTAGCACAAAGCGCAAGGACCAGCTTAAGGATCCCAGTTCAAGCCCTGGCTCCCCACCTGCAGGGAAGTTGCTTCATAGGCTGTGAAGCAGGTCTGCAGATGTCTATCTTTCTTTCCCCTTCTCTGTCTTTCCCTCCTTTCTCCATTTCTCTCTGTCCTATCCAACAACGATGAGATTAATAACTACAACAATAAAAAAATTTAAAAAATAATAAAAATAAGTAAACAAAACAAAAAAAACTAAAAAAAAAAAGAAAATACTTGAGTCACTTCCCATTTGTTCCACCTGTGTCTTCTAGCTTTTTCAAATCCTAAGGAACACTCTGAAGTGCCCTTAAACTCATTTCAGACCAATGATATTAGACTCTTTAGCTGGAATTTAGGTAGGAGGGCATTTAAAAAAGTATCTTCTGGTGATCTTCTTAAATATTTATTTATTCCTTTTTGTTGCCCTAGTTTTATTGTTGTAGTTATTATTGTTGTTGTTATTGATGTCTGATGTCATTGTTGTTGGATAGGACAGAGAGAAATGGAGAGAGAAAAGGAAGACAGAGAAGGGGAGAGAAAGATAGACACCTGCAAACCTGTTTCCCCACTTGTGAAGCAACTCCCCTGCAGGTGGGGAGCTGGGGGCTTGAACCGGGATCCTTAAGCTGGTTCCTGTGCTTTGAGCCACCTGCGCTTAACCCGCTGTGCTACCGCCCAACTCCCCTGATGATTTTACAAATTTATTTTATTTTAATGAAAAAGGCATTATATATATAGGCATATATATATGTATATATGGAGAGAGAGAGAGAGAGATGGAGAAAGGAGGGGAAATGCTCAGCTCTGGGGTTTTAGTGGTATGGGGAATTGAATTGGAGATTTTGGAACCTCAGGAATGAAAGTCTTTTTGTGGAGCACCTTAGTCAGTTGCCAGGCCCCTAAGAGTAGACATGTCCCAGAGTGGAGAGAAAGTAACCAAAGCCAGTAGCAATATGGTTGATCAGAAAAGGTTGGTCAGAAAACACACACATATGACATCCCTAGCTAGGACAGTGTCAAGTATGTGCCCCCTTCCTCAATCCCAAACTTCAAGGAGTATTTATTGTTAAACTTAAGCATTATGTAACATTGCTGAGAGAAAACAACTAGTGGTCATACAAAGAAAATGAAAATGGGATAGAGGCTTCATAGTTTATTACCCAAAAGAATGTACCTTGTAGACAAATAACATGTTTTGTAAACTGCCAGAAGACATTTCTCTGCTTGACAGAAGCTAAGCCTTGAAACAACAGAAGCCCTCGAGATAAGTTTCTAATTCCTGTAGGAAGGATGTTTGCCAGAAACTAAGTGACATACCATATAGTTATAGTGACATACAATATAGTTATAGTTTAACAGAAATAGTTGCAAGGGACCCTCCACCACAATCTCTGCCTCCCACTTCCCCCTATACTCCCCCTTCCCCAAAGCCTTAAAATGCCTGTGAACACAATAAAATTTTGCAGCTTGATCAGAGTCCTGTCTTGCTGTCATTTCTTGTGTCTCCTGTCCCTTTCATTCCAGGTTTCGTGGGTTCCTAGCCCCTGTTCACCGCCCCGCTGGCCGGGGCATTCTGGCGCCCGAATGTCGGGCGAAGAAGCCTTCTGGACCTAGGAACTCCGCTGATCGAGAGGATAGGCCTATCCGAATTCACTGAGTCGCCACAGCCGAGGGGGTAACACAAAGACTCGCAGAGATCGCCACGGAACTACCCGACCATGAGTCGCATCTGGAGGAGTGTCACAGCGGCTGAGGTAAGCAAAACCATGGGACATGAATTTAGCAAACAAGATTTATTTTTTCATTAAAGGACTCAAGGAGTCACTCAAGACACGAGGAACTAGGGTTAAAAAGAAAGAATTAAAGAAGTTTTTAGACTATATTGGAAATATTTGCCCCTGGTTCCCCCAGGAAGGCACTGTAGATGAGAAACGTTGGAGGAGAATTGGTGACTGTCTTAATGATTACTATCAGTCTTTTTGTCCTGAATGTGTACCTGTTTCTGCCTTTTGTTACTGGAATTTAATTAATGATATCTTAAAAATTTATAATAACCACCCTGATATTAAAAACCTTATTACAGAGGGTGAAAAGGTCCTCCGGCAACTTTCTCATCCGCCATCCAAGACAAAGACCCCATCCCCATGCCCTTCTGTGATTATTGATCTTTATCCCCCAGTACCCAGTCAAAATAAAAGCCTCCCAGCACCCGATGAAAGTAAAAGCCCTGTCCCCCTCCCTACAGGTTCCACCTCACTTACTATAGTTCCCTCCATTGACCCTCCTATTGCTAATTCACATGAGAATGAAACCCAGCATTCTTTCCCCCGCCTCTATCCAGTTTTACAAACCCCCCCCCCAAAGCACTTCCCATGGAGGATGAGGCTTTCCTAGAAAAAGAGGCTGCCAAATACCACAATCCTGATTGGTGTCCTCCTCCCTTTAATCCCCCTCCCTACATTCATACCCCTGCTCTCCAGCCTGACCCTCTCCTTGACAATCCCTCCGTCAGGCGGGCATGCTCAGGAGCCCTTACAGGAATTTCCACCCTCTGCAAGGTCCTTGCTGACCAGAAAGAGCAGCTTCAATTAATGAAAGAAATAGCTGCAGTTACAGAAGAACTTACATTTTTAGCCTCACCAAAAAACCTAAGCCCAAACCCTAAAACTAAAACTAAACCATCCAAATCAAAACCGGTTTTGGATTTGCCTGTTACTTGGAGCCAGACTAAAATTGACCCTGCACATGAAGCTTCTATAGAAATAGAAAACCCTGAAGACCCCCCGCAACTAGCACAAAAAACAGCTTCCCTTATAAAATTTTTAAAAAATCATAAAACGAGAGCATTTACAATTAGTTAAAGAACTGTGGGCTCTTAATTTGGCATTATCTTAAAACTAGCAAGCCAAAAAAAAAAAAAAATCCAGGTTTTTCCCTCTGGCTTCCCCCAGAGCTCTCAGAAAGTGTTAAACCAATTCTGAGTGAGATCTTATCTGGCTAGCAAGCTATTTAGAGAAAGAATGAAATCAATCAAACAAGACGTTCTCTTTAACTTAAAAGCTATTAATCAGAGAACCAGTACACACTTTTGATAGAAATTTAATGATTTGTTTCTTTAAAACTGTAAAATGTACCTTAGCCCAGAAAAAGAACTTCCAAAGATTTTTCTCCGTGCGTGGTGGTAAACTGAGCCCACCTGTTCTGTCTGTGCAGCCAATCACGGCACAGAGCTACTGCTCCACAGATTGGCAAAGACTCCAGTCAATCATTCCCTAGCCACTAACGCCCCTCCTGGGGGGGGGGGGGTTGAGAGTCTATGAGTTAGGAATCCAAAAACCAAAGCGGTTTTTCAAAGGGAAATTTTTCTTTTCACCAAGTATGTCTGTTTTAAGCCTGTACCTTTTTTTCATTAAGGTGTGTTAACCCCTAAGTAACTAAAGTTTGTTTTAAGTTTTAATTTTTTTTTAATAATTATTTTATTTATTTATTCCCTTTTGTTGCCCTTGTTGTTTTATTGTTGTAGTTATTATTGTTGTTGTCATTGTTGGACAGGACAGAGAGAAATGGAGAGAGGAGGGGAAGACAGAGAGGAGGAGAGAAAGACAGACACCTGCAGACCTGCTTCACCGCCTGTGAAGCGACTCCCCTGCAGGTGGGGAGCCGGGGTTCGAACCGGGATCCTTATGCGGGTCCTTGTGCTTTGCACCACCTGCGCTTAACCTGCTGCGCTACAGCCCGACTCCCTGTTTTAAGTTTTAAACAAGATTTAGTTAAGCTAAATGTGGTTTTAAAGATCCCGACTCATAGAGTTGGCACACCTTTACCAGAGTAAAATATAGGACAGTTTCATCCTTCTGATAGCTAATATCAGCATCAGTTCATTAGTTAAAAGATTTTCTGAGATCTCTAAGCATGGTAAAACACCTCTGCAGTCTCTCTCACTCTTGTAAAAATTCTAAATATTACCAGCATCCCAATACCAACTGCCACTGTTTGTTAATTTGTTAATTCCATGCTTGAACTGACTTTCTAATAACCCAGTCAGTGTAGATCAGCGGCCTTGCCAAGAAAAAAAAAAAAGGGTTAAACATGATATTCCTGGCCTGATAAAAAAATTTTATTCAACAGATGTGATTTAACAAAATTATTTAGTGTAAAATGGTCACCTAAAAATGTTAACAGTAAAAATTTATTTTAAACATTTCAGCTATAAGGCTTATTTTAGCTTTTTAAGTTACCTATCCAAATCAAAGTGAAAGATCAATTAAGTTGTGTACCCACACTTGTTCATAGCTGCCCTAAGGGTGTGATAGCTTTGTGATAAACAAAGTTCCCAACAAACAAAGTTTAACATTTTACTTAAAATTGTTTAAGACTGGCTTGGGTTAGTAAAAGATAACACAATGGTTATGTTAATTATTTACATGCCAGAGGCTTTTGCTCTGGTTTTCCTCTTTATATCTTTCTGCTTTCAAAAATTATCTGGTTTGTTTTAAGACGCTGTCAGAGATTTATTCTTGGCAAATGGTGTTTTTGGTCTGATAGAAGATTTGTTTTGGCAAATCCTGATTTAACAAAATTATTATTTTGAACATTTAAACTATGAGGTTTTATTTTAGCCTTTTAAGTTGCCATATTAGAGTTCTAAGGAGCAAAATCTATTAAGAGTTTTATATCTACACTTACTCATGATAACCTTGTGATGAGTAAAGATCTTAGTAAACTAAGTTATAACAGTGTGCTTAAACTGTCTAATCAGTTTAAAATAATGCTAAAAAATGGTAAACATTTTATCATGTCAACACATTAGGTATTGACTTTCTATAACATATTGGTATATTCTAATAAAGAGCCTTCTAAAATCATATAAAAAACCTCAAGCCAATTCTAACCATTAGATTAGATCATCAATTAACTTGGTACAAGTTCTCTCCCTAAGTAAATAATTATAGGTACATCTGCACATGAAGAACTGACTGCTCATATGGTCAGATTTAAAACTAAACATTTTTCATTTTTTATTTATGGGTGTGTGATGACTCCTAAACTCACTCATATCCTAAAATTTTTCTCATTTTTTTACAAGCCTCTTAAAATTTTGACGCTTGACCTGCCATAGTGAGAGCACTTTACTGGCTCCTGCATTGTTTAATTAAGATCTTGCTATTCAGACTTTTAAGATTAATCTCCATTGATAAAAGCCAATGCTCTCTGACAGATTGATGTAATTCACCTGCCCATGTTTAGTAAACAAAAACATTTTTTTTTTCTCAGTTGATATTTTTTCCAAATTTATGTGGGCTACAGCTCAAACAAGAAAAACTAAAACCCTTAAGCTCAAATAATGATAAAATAATAATAAAATAATAAAAAAGAAGGGGAATGCACCCCCCAGTATTTAGTTGGCTAAAGTGTCAATGTAGTAACTATACTAAGCCTTTTTTATATTTACAAAAATTCAAATTGTCCATTTATTGTATCTCATTGACAAAGCCACCCACTTTTCCAGTCACAGAGACATATTCTTTTTCTCTTTTTTCAACACTGGATGTCCATGTTTGTTTTCCTTTTATTATGGTGGATGACATTATTGCTCTTATAAAATCCACAGAGTCCCTGTTGGCAAGTCCTTACCACAGAGGACGCCATGGCAGTATATACTCCAGCTAACCTCACCAGCCTATCCAAGTCTTCTCTTTCTGCTGACCTACCACTGCTGACTTCATCTTTGCATGTTTATTGACTGCTCACTTTTCTCAAAATATTCCTCGATGTTCAAGGAACCTCACCTTGACTTCTAATGTGTATGTACCTCCTCTGTGTTTTGGTACAAAACCATCCTATATTTTCATGTCAATTCTTCTTTACCTGGTCCTTGCCTCCTAGTTTTGCTTGTTCCACAGCTGACCCTCTGTGAAGAAGACAAATTTCATCAGTTGGCGCTGACGACAACCAGAAGACCAGACGTGCTGTGTTTCTTCCCCTGGACATCACATCCACTGACTGCTTCCCCTAGACTTGCTGGTGGCACGCTAGGACACTCTATATATTCCTCCCATGAATTTTCTGACAAATTACAACAGGTTATAGACTCTATCACAAATAGTCTTGAGTAACTACAGAGCCCCTTATGGGACCCTTATTAGTCTTTTGTTAATGATTACCTTAGGACCCTTTATTTTTAATAAGATTACTGATTTTATAAAATGGCAGATTGACTCCTTGGCATCAAAACCTTTGCAAATACATTATCACAGACTTGATTTGGCTGACAGAGGCCTGGCTGAACCTGAGGATGACAGACCTCCTTTTCGGATGGCATAAAACTCAGAATTATGCATTGAGACATCCAACCTTGGCAGGGCAAGGACACCAGTAAGGGGTGCAAGGCAAAGCACTGCAGGGGTAGGACCTTATAGTCCACCTCTGAGTCCCCCATGAAGCAAACCTGATTTGCTTGGAGGTTGGTGTCAGCAACAAAAATTGTTTCCCTGGAAACTATGGCTCTCCATCCCCTCCCCAAAAAGACACCTAGGGCCTTAAGATGTGGGAAAATTGTTTTTACATTCACCCTGCGGGAGGAATTGGGTTAATACTTCCCCCCTCTGGTTATGCCCACCAAACCTGCTGTTAAGGTCTCTGCCCCTCAGCCTCAATATCCTGCCTCAGTTAAATTATAACGAAAGGAGGAGATGCCAGAAGCCATTTCTCTGCTTGACAGAAGCTAAGCCTTGAAACAACAGAAGCCCTCAAGATAAGTTTCTAATTCCCGTAGGAAGGATGTTTGCCAGAAACTGACATATCATATAGTTATAGTGACATACAATATAGTTATAGTTTAACAGAAATAGTTGCAAAGGACCCTCCACCGCAATCTCTGCCTCCCACTTCCCGCTATACTCCCCCTTCCCCAAAGCCTTAAAATGCCTGTGAACACAATAAAATTTTGCAGCTTGATCAGAGTCCTGTCTTGCTGTCATTTCTTGTGTCTCCTGTCCCTTTCATTCCAGGTTTCGTGGGTTCCTAGCCCCTGTTCACCACCCCGCTGGCCGGGGCAGTAAACAAATGTAAAGGTCACAAGCAGTAGGATTTCTAATATCAAGGATCAGAAAGTCTAGGATCAGAAAGCTTCTACATTTTTGTTTTATTACGCTATTGCATCCACCCTCCAGGTGATTCTAATAGTAACCAGGCACCCACTAACAGATTAGCTGGGCTAAGACCTTAGGCCCTGTACAAGACAATCAGTAACTGTGGCTGGGGAAATGACTCCCTGGTAGAGCATTGCACTTGGACACCTGAGGTTCCTGGTTCTATTTCCAGTACAGCATTTACTAGAGTGGCCCTCTGACTTCTCCCACTCTCTTTCTGTCTCATGTGAAACTCCCTCTTATATACATAAATATAAAAAAATAAAAAGTATAAACAATAAGATGTATAGTAATTGATACTTCTGGGCTCTGTAGTCTAGTTTAGCGTGGCAGCCAATTAATTTTACTTCCCCCTCAGTTTCCTTAATCTGTAAAATGGAGTTGAGTTTATAATAACACCACAAAGTGTGTGGTATGAATTCAGATTCAACCATTTAGAATCAAATTCAATAAAGGTTAATTTATGAGGTTAAGTTCCCCAGTTTCTCAAGATACTTAAAATGGGGCTGGGTCAGGTGGTGGTACAAACATCCTGTTAAGCCCAAGGGAAAAAAAGAAGAAATACTTAAAATCAGTATGGCAGAACCACTTCATTTATCTTACCTCCTCCCACCCCTCCTCACACATCAGCATTTCTCTTCAGGGCACAATGGCTTGTTTTTTGTTTTTGTTGTTGTTTTGCCTCCAGGGTTATTGCTGGGGCTCAGTGCCTGCACTACAAATCTACTGCTCCTGGAGGTTATTCTCCCCCCCACTTTGTTACCCTTGTTGTTTATTGTCATTGTTGTTGCTATTATTATTGTTGTTGGATAGGACAGAGAGAAATTGAGAGGGGAGGTGAAGACAGAGAGGGGGAGAGAAAAATAGACACCTGCAGACCTGCTTCACCACTTGTGAAGCGACCCGTCCCCTCCTCCCCCTTAGGTGGTGGGCGGGAAGCTCCAACCGGATCCCTGTGTCAATCCTAGCATTTAGCACCATGTACACTTAATCTACTGCACTATCGCCCGACCCCCAGCTTATTTTTGTTTTAATAGTCATGTGAGGTTTTTCAACATTAAAATAAAATAAAATAAAAAACAAGTATTTTAAATTACTTAGCAATTTCAGTAAACTTGATCCTTTGCCAAGGTTGCTTTTTACCATGTCTAGTCATTCTACTTCTAGTCCATCAGTTTTAGAAACACTAAGTAAAGGGGGCTTCTAACTATGTATCTCCCTGAGACAGCCATGGAATAAAAACACCTGGAGGGCTTCTGAAGACACAGATATAAAGGCCCTTCTCCAGAAATGTTGATTCTGTACATTTGTTAAGGGATTGACTCTTCACAGTTTAAACTAGCACCCAAGGAAATGCTAGTACTTTGGGTCAAAGGGAGCATCACTTTGAGAATCAGTGCCAAATGAGTGGTCTGCTAATAGCATGCCAGACATCTCAAACGCACCAGTACCCAATAAAATATGCAGCAAAACACATATACGGGGTTATTGTTATTGTTGTTATTATTGAGGTGGCATTGGTTTACATCATCATATGTCTCTAGAGTGTTTTCTTCACACATCTTCAGAAGTAAGTTGTCATACCCAAGTGCCAAAATTCCTCCACCACAGTCTATTGGATTCCCTTCATCTTTTGGAGCCCCTTATGCAGTCTCCCTATGCAATCTCAGCTCTTCAGTTTGTATTCAACAATTGGTTTTGGCTTTGGTTTTCTCTGTTCCCTTGCTTTGTTTCTTTATATCCCAAATATAAGTGAGATCATCTGGTATTTTTATTTCTCTCTTTCTTTAAAAATTTATTTATTGGGGGAGTTGAGAGGTAGCACAGTGGGTTAATTGCAGGTGGTGCAAAGCACAAGGACCGGTATAAGGATCCCAGTTCGAGCCCCTGGCTCCCCACCTGCAGGGGAGTCACTTCACAGGGATTGAAGCAGGTCTGCAGGTGTCTATCTTTCTCTCCCTCTCTCTGTCTTCCCCTCCTCTCTCCATTTCTCTCTGTCCTATCCAACAATTACGACAATAATAATAATAACTACAACAGTAAAAAACAAGGGCAACAAAAGGGAATAAATATTAAAAAAAATAAAATTTATTTATTGGATAGAGACAGCCAGAAATTGAAAGAGAAGGAGGTAATAGAAAGGGAGAGAGACAGAGAGACACCTGCAGCATTACTTCACCACTCATGAAGCTTTTCCCTCGAAGGTGGGGACCACCTGAGTCCTTATGCATTGTAACATATGCACTCAACCAGGTGTGCCACCACCTGGTCCTGGTATTTTTTTTTTCTCCAGCTTATTTCACTTAGTATAACACCTTCTAACTCCATCCATGCTGTTACAAAAGTCAAGATCACTTAGTATGGTCCTTTCCACTTCCGTTCATGATGGGTTATTGCTGGGGCTCAGTGCCTGCACCATGAATCCACTGCTCCTGGAGGCTATTTTTTCCCCCTTTATTGCCCTTGTTTTATCATTGTGGTTATCACTGTCGGGCTGCGCCAAGGGGTAGAGAGAAGAGACCTTTATTATTGTTATTGATGTCATTGTTAGACAGGACAGAGAGAAATGGAGAGGAGGGGAAGACAGAGATGGGGAGAGAAAGATAAACACCTGAAGACCTGCTTTACCCCTTGTGAAACGACCTCCCTGCAGGTGGCTGGGGCTCGAACCTTATACCAGTCCTTGCACTTTGCGCCATGTGCACTTAACCCACTGCGCTACCACCCGACCCCCAGCAGCATTTTGTATATATACCATCACTTCTTAATGCACTCATTTGTCTTTGGGTACTTGAGCTTTTCTAGATCCTGATTATGATACAGAACACTGCAGTAAACATAAGTTTACATGTGTCTTTTGATAAGTTTTTGTGTGTGTGATCTTCAGATACATACCTTCAAGTGGAATTGCTGGATATATATAAATGTATATGTGTGTGTGTGTGTGTGTCTGTATATATATATATATATATACAGACACACACACACACACACACACATATATATATATATATATATATATATATATATATATATATATACAGACACACACACACACACACATATATATATATAAATATATCATATGCTGTATGTGGGTGGAGTTCTTCTAGGTATTCCCTCCTCCTATCCTCTGTCTGTTACTATGGAAACTGAGATTCAATATTGTGTTCACTAGCAGCTCCTAGCTAGGCTGAGAAAATGAGACAAAATGGAAATTGCCAGTGGCCTCTAACAAAATTATTCTTATAAATTGCTGCTTTTCATTTTAGTATTACACATATAGAATTATAGGATTGGCTTAGTGAGAATAGGCACTCTTTCTCCCAAAGAAAATTCTTACTTTTAAAATATTTTATTTATTTAATTGTTTTAGATAGAGATAGAAGGAAGTTGAGAGGGGATAGGGAGACAGAGAGGGAGGGAGACAGCGACCCTGCAGCACTGTTTCACCTCTGGCAAAGCTTTCCCCCTGCAGGTGAGGATTGGAAGCTTGAACCAGGGTCCTTATGCACTGCAGTGTGTGTACTCAACCAGGTGCATCACAACCTAGCCCTCACTCAAGGAAAATTTGACATCTTAGAAATCTCTTCCCAATTGTAACTGCTGTTGCACAGGGGAGGTAGGGGTGAGTGGGTAGTGCTGGCAGGGGCTTCCCTCTTTCCACACAGTGCATCTTTTTCCTTTGCCAAAGAAACTCTGTTCATATGTTTCAGAATGGTTTCTGTGCGGATAGCTCTCCACCTTGGTTTAGTTTTGTTGTGTTTACAGGAGGAGGTAAACATAGGTTCTTGATTCTATCCTTGGGAGGAGCCTAGTATAGACAAAACAATGCTATTTGTGCTTTGTCATGGGACCAGATCAACAAATGACTAAAAAAAAAAAAAGAATAGTTTCTTGTTTGTTTTTGCAGTTCTGTACTCTTACATACACAAGATCTCACCATGCCTGAGCTGACTCTCTCATTTTATTTCAGATAGGGTGAGAGGGTGGAGGGTTGAGGCACCACAGCAGCAGGAGTTTCCCACTTAGCATGCCACTCTCACATGGTGCCAGGACTGAAATCTGATAGTTTTGTATACTAAGACAGCACTTAGGGGGTAAGCTATGCTACAGCTTCCTAAGAGTGATGTTTTGGGGGACAGAAATCAAGGAATTGCAGAGTCTATTGTTTTGGGAATCAAACATCTATGCCAAACAAAAGTCAAACTAATTTAAATATGAATTTTAGATCCACAGAGTAGAATAGCTGCAAGGAACTGGAGATGAGAACTTTTCCAACCCTATCATTCTGTAAAGGAAGAACCAAAGCTTGCAGGGATTAAGTGCTGGGATCCATCTCCTCTCCTTTCAGCTTTTCACATTACTCACTGGTAAGAGGAAACAACAGACCTTGTTGTGCTACCCTTACCTACTTCTCATCTCTCAGCCTCATTAGCACCATCTTCCAGGGAAACCACCAGAGTTTTCTCATTTGCCTTTACCTCAGTCTTTGTCAGGCACTCTAGGATGCCAGACCCCTTAACAAATCTAAAAAAAAAGAAGAAAGAGAAAAACCTTACTGATACAGTACATATCCCACAACTTCCTGTTTTCTGAGATGCATGATGAGCTATCAGCAAAGTTCTTTAGCTTGAATTTGGCCACTGAACATCAGTAAGACCACATAGAGGAGAAGAGCCCAGGCAACCTTTCTTTCTTCCTTTCTTTCTTTCTTTCTTTCTTTCTTTCTTTCTTTCTTTCTTTTTTTTTTTTTTTTTTTTTACTTTTATTACCTTTATTTATTGGA
Source organism: Erinaceus europaeus (assembly GCF_950295315.1). Classification (NCBI taxonomy): domain Eukaryota; kingdom Metazoa; phylum Chordata; class Mammalia; order Eulipotyphla; family Erinaceidae; genus Erinaceus; species Erinaceus europaeus. The sequence goes on from NC_080162.1 coordinate 65,335,755, forward strand.
TAGAGACAGCCAGAAATCTAGAGGGAAGGGAGAGAGACAGAGAGACACCTGCAGCCCTGCTTCACCACTTGTGAAGCTTTCCCCCTGCAGGTGGGGACCAGGGACTTGAACCTGGTTCCTTGTGCACTGTAATGTGTGCGCTCAACCAGGTGCGCCAACACCCGGCCCCCCAAGCAACCTTTCTGAGAAGACATTAGACATGTGAATTAAAATGTATTGGATATTTCAGTCCCCATTGGGTTCCCAACCAAATGCAGATGTACAATTCATTCCAGCCAATACCACATGGAGCAGAAGAGCTACAGAGTTGTTCTCCTGCTGAACATCTTGAAACAGAACAAGATGTTGTGGCTTCAAATAAGTTTCAAATTGTCTTACTATGCAACAGTGGATAACTGAAGTGGCAGTGGACAAACTAATTTACATGGACATTTATAAGATCAAGAAAGGTATTTGGCTTTTATTTTTAGTATAGAAGGGAGATGCTTTTAAGCATAGGAGTTACACGGTTTGATTTAGACTTCAAAGGGTTACTCTTCTACAATATGGAGAAAGTGTTGTAGAGGCTCAAGAATAGATAGAGATGAATTCTGGAGGTTGTGGCACTAATTCAAAGCAGACAGACAGCAACTATCAGGGTGAATATACCAGTAGTGTTGGAAAGTGATCTTATTCCAGGAATATTTTGGAAAAAGAGCCAATCAAGTTTATTGATTAGACTAAGGTGATAAGTAATCAAAAGATTATTTTTGGAATTTTATTTATTATTTATTGACTGGAGACAAAAAGAAATCAAGAGGGAAGGAGGAGACAAAGAGAGAGATAGAGAGAAACACCTACAGTGCTGCTTCATCACTTGTGAAACTTTCCCCTGCAGGTGAAGACCTGGAGCTTGAACCTGGGTCCTTGTACACTGTAACATGTACACTCAACCAGGTGCACCACCACCTGGACCCTATTTTTGGAATTCTAACCCAAAGCTGGGAATGTAATACCATCAATAGGTAGAGTGTAGAAGAGCAGGTAGAAAAGCCCAGGGGTTCTGTTTTGGATCACCTAAGTTTGAAATGCTATTACGGGAACTGGGTGGTGGCACACCTAGTTGAGTGCTTCCATCACCATGTGTAAAGACCCGAGTTTAAGTTCCAGGCTTCCACCTGCAGAGGGGAAGCTTCATAAGTGGTGCAGCATTGATGCAAGTGTCTCTCTTTCTCTCCCCTCCCCCCAACCCCACAGACAACGCCTCACTATCTTATTAAATAAAAAGGACAGAAGGTGTGTGTGGGAGGGGAAGGGATGGCCACCAGGAGTGGTAGTTTTGTCATGCAGAGGTCAAGCCCCAGCAATGACCTTGGTGGTAAACAAGCCAACTATTATATACCCACTGATATCTTTAAGTGGATATCAATGTGGAGGTGTTATTCAATACATAAAACTGTCAGACTGTATACTAATGATCCTTCTTGTTATTTCAAGGTAGAGCTGTGTCGCTTTGGCCTACCTTTTAGTACAGGGTTCACTTTCTCATATAGGTTCAACAAATAGACTTTCACATGGAGAAGTAAATTCAGAAATGCACATTGTCCTTGAGGCAGAGTTTCATGGCTTTCTTGGCAGCTGGTTTGTGCATGCAGTAGGTCTGGGATGATTAATGGGCAAAACTGTTTATGACCTACTTATAGGTAGTTTCTTTCACTATAGGTCCTCAGAAATCTGGATAGATGGCTGGATTCCACAACAAGTAGAAACTACCATCTTGTATTTTTAAAATCATACAACAAAACCAATAAAACCCTAGCCCATGATCCATTATTTATATCTATACCTGTCTTGCTGTTATCAAAATATATAGCACATATTATAGTATCTGAGTACCTATCTTGTTTTCTGTAATATTAAAAAAATATATTCAGAATGGGAATATTCATCTGAAACTGATTAGCACTTACCTGTCTTGGTGATCAACACTTGTCTTTTTAATACTGTGGTTTATTTATGGTTTTTGTTGTTGTCATTGTTTACATTTCTCACAAAGAGCATCCATCCCTGGGCAATGGAAGTGAGAGAGAAAAGAGAGAGGGAGAGAGAAAGAAAAATTCTTGGTATTTTTTTTTTTTTCCTGGCTGAGTATTCAATTAAGAAGTCAAGACCCATCTTTCTATTGACACTGAGGGGCTTGTTCTTTAAAAGGGAAGATGGGGGCTGTGCACCAGGTAAGTGCACATAGTGCAACGTGCAAAAACCAGTTTCGAATCCTCCTGCCCCCCCCACCACCTGGGGTGGGGGGTAGCTTTACAAGTGGTGAAGCAGGTGTGTAGGTGTCTATCTTTCTCTCCCTTTCTCTGTCTTCCCCATCTCTCTCAATTTCTCTCTGTCCTATCCAACAACAATAACAGAAATAACGATAACAATGGAAAAAAGATGACCTCCAGGAGCAGTGGATTTGTAATGCAGGCACCCCATTGATAACCCTGGAGGCAGAAACAAAAAAAAGGAAATTAAGACATACACAGGCATACAGTACACTCTAACAGCCCAAAGTGCCATTTCTTTATATATTTTTAATCACAATAAATCTAGTTGGGGGGAGGGGACTTCTGGAGGTGCGGCTATGGAGTAGGAGCCCATTCAGACCACTCTCCAGTGAAACCAGGAAATACAACAAAAAATCACCTGAAAATTCCACAAAATACAACCAGGATTTTTTTCAGAAATTCACTAAGCCACACACATTAAGTTGCAGATGTTATTATACTCCACCCTGATTTCCCTGGACAGATGACCTCACCAATGAATCCTAGAACCCCACCTCTCCAGAACTCTATCCCACTAGGGAAAGATAGAAACAGGAATATGGATCCACCTGTTAATGTCCATGTCCAGTGGAGAAGCAATTATGAAAGTCAGCACTTCTACACTCCCAAAGGAATTTTGGTACATACTCTCAAAGGGGAAGAAATGTTATGGGAAGACGACTATAGAATTCTGAATTCTCTCAGGACTCTGAGAGAGGGGAGGAAAAAAGGAATGACATTCAGAAGGAGTAATAGGTGTGTGACCTAAAAAGGAAGAGAAGATAGGACCACAGAAAAAATGGGTAAAAATATAGATAGATAGACAGACAGACAGATATTTATAGAAATAATAGAGAAATCTTATCTGTGACCCTGGGAGAACCACTGCAGTTTCCAGAAGAGGAAATGGGGACACAGAACTTTGGTGGTGGGAATGGTGTGGAATTATAGCCCTGTTATTTTGTGAATCACTAAAGTAAAATAAAATAAAATAAAATAAATCTGGCTAGGCTGGGGAGACTGTAATAGTTATGCAAAAAGATTTCCATGCTTGAGGTTCTGAGATCCCAGGTTCAATCCCCAGCACCACCAAAATAAGCCAGAGCTGATCAGTGCTCTGGTTTTTTTCTCTCTCTCTCCATCCATCTCATTAAAAATAAAATAAAATAAATGAATCTAGTTTTCATCTTTTCCTCTATCCCACTAACCCTCCAAGGCTGAGGGGAAACCCAGTGCAACATACAATTCAGTGGCTCCCTCTGCAGTTTAGCGGCGTGGTCTTGTTCATGTTTCCTGTCTCAAGCACCTGTGATATTAAATACAAGAGAATATTCTCTGGTCCCAGGAGTTTTATCAGTCTGTGGTACAAGGGTGGTGGTAGTGGGGAGGCAGGGGGTGTACCTTGGTGGAAATAAAGAAACAAAAACAAAACAAGATAAAAAGACAGAGAGAGAGAGAGAGAGAGAGAAATCTCATTGAAAGAAACTTTGTTAATCTCTCTCTCATTGAAAGAAACTTTGTTAATCTATCATTAATGCTGATTTACTATATGTGGTAATATGTAGATATATATATATATTTTTTGCCTCCAGGGTTATTGCTGGGGCTCGGTGCCTGCACTGCGAATCCACTGCCCCTGGAGGCTATTTTTCCCCTTTGTTGCCCTTGTTGTTTATTGTTAGTATTGCTGTTGTTGTTGTGGGATAGGACAGAGAGAAATCAAGGGAGGAGGGGAAGACAGAGTGGAGGAGAGAAAGATAGACACCTGCAGACCTGCTTCACTGCCTTCGAAGTGACCCTCCTGCAGGTGGGGAGCCAGGGACTTGAGTGGGGGTCCTTATGCTGGTCCTTGCTTTGCACCATGTGCGCTTAACCTACTCTGCTACCACCTAGCTGTAGATATTTCTGAAGGGGATCTATATATTATGTCTTAGTCTGAAGTTAAATTCTCAGTCAATAAGTAAGGAATACATCTATGAATGATCTTTCAAATATGCACTGACCACTGAACTTTCAGAACCAGCAGTGTCCTCTTTGCATTGACAGTTTCATTTACTTCTCAAGGTAGCCTTGCGAAGTAGGTGGTGTTATGTTCTTCCCACAGATGAGAGGCTAAAATTCAGTGAGGTTAATTCAGTGAGTAGCAATGCCTGAAATCGACAGCAGCTAGTAATTACTGGAGTTAGGAATGAAACTTAGGTCACTGTGACCTGACATTTGACTGTTCTTTGACTCATTGTTCTCTTTGAGTTAAGTACTAAGTTCTGTGTCTTCTACTCATTCCTACTTTGATTTACACTTACTTAACTCTACCGCAAAATCTTTTGGGGACATTCATGCTCAATTTATTTTCAATTTCTTTTCAGTCTGACACCCATCTTTTTCTAAATGAATCTGATCTGTTCCCCAGGCGTGTCATTTCTTACCTCACATCAGTCCCCCCCCCCCCATATACTCTCTGACATTTGCAGAAACCACTTTCTGTTCTAAGTTGGAGACTTCACTTGGACAAAGCCGGCAAGAAACACATTCTGTATCAAATAAGGTTTCCCTTACTCCATCAAGGCTACCCTGTAGAAAGAATCTAAAAAAGGTGTAGAGTAGCACCTCCATAAAGAAGAAAAGCCTGCTGATTTAATTTTTTTTAACTGCCACCAGGGCTATTGCTGGGGTTTGGTACCAGCATTATCAATCTACTGCTCCCCATTTTTTTCTTTCTTTCTTCTTCTTCTTCTTCTTCTTCTTCTTCTTCTTCTTCTTCTTCTTCTTCTTCTTCTTCTTCTTCTTCTTCTTCTTTTTTATTGGCTAGGACAGGAAAAATTTGAGAGGGGAAGGAGAGACAGAGAGGGAGAAAGATAGACACCTGCAGATTGTTCACCATTCATGAAGCATCACCCCTCCTGGTGGGGAGCTGGGGCTCAAACCTGGCTTCTTGCACATGGTAATGTGTATGTTTAACCAGGTGCACCACCACCCAACTCCAGATTTAATTTCATACTCAGAAATCTTCTAGATGACTATGTCTCTAAGCTGGTTCACTTAGCAAAAGAGAATTTAGTTAATCTATGATAATACCTTCTGTTCGAAGGGGTCAAACTGGTCTGGCAAGATGGCTGACTTGGGAGAATACTTGTATTGCTATGCATGTGATCCAGGTTCAAACCCTCCTATACCACATGATAGAACTATGGCCCTGGGAGGAGCTTATGTGCTGTTTTGTCTCTCTTGTCCTTTCTCCATATCTGAAAAAGTCAACCTGGAGCTATAAAGCCTAAGCTATGGAAAAATAAATAAATAAATAAATAAATAAATAAATAAATAAATGGGTTAAATAATGCAATTATTTGGGTAAGGCAGTATAGTATTGCCTCATTTAAAATTGTGTATTTTATTTTGTACTGACAGAGAGATATATAAAGGATTGAACCTGGAACTTCAGAGCCTTGGTCATGAAAGCTTTTTGCATAACCATTACAATACCTTCCCAGCCCCTCATTTAAATTCTCTGGTATCAAAGTTGAGAAATATGTTTTAAATTCTGCCACTGCCTCATGCAGTTTGCTAATTCTGATTCCAAGGCTACAGGATCATGGGATGGAGAATTAGATAAGGGTCCTCGGGTGAAAGATTAGATATACAATTAAAAAAACAGCTTCCTTTGTGAAAATTTCCAAATCTTATTGTGATAGAAACTTTAAGGTGCATCAAGATTTTCCAAAGTGAAGTAGAGAGGGGTCTACCCATGATCCAAAATTTTCATGAAGCTCATACTAATTTATACTGAGAGGAAGAAGCAGTTTATCCTTTCTCAAGGTAAGTGCAGCTGCCTCTTCTGCTTTAAGATTGAAGCAATGATGCTATTTTAACCTCCTCTCTACTACTTCCACTAGTATTTTTTCATTATCTAACCTCTGGAGCAGAACAATTTTCATGACGTATTAAAGAAGATGGCTCATAAAACTTCATCCCAGAGGCACTATCCAGGATTCATTATGACAGGACAGATGCAATCATTAACGTTTGTGCTTGGGATTCTATTAAATGCCATGACTCAAGGAAAAGTGTGGCCTTCTGTTAGATTTACTTAGGTGACAAAGCAGATACCACTGCAGGAAGACTTAGACATGAACTAGTAGTACAAGGTTATCCCCTTTCACATTTCATAGTCACACTTTATGTTGGTGACTCCACTCTGCTGAGTGTCTCTTGGGCTTTGTGGTGGTCAGATTGCTCTGAAAGGATGCCTACAATAAGAACTGAGGAAAATTGTTTTTCTTGAAACCATGACAACAAATCACAAGAATTTGGCCTTTAATTCAGGTTTTCAAAAACATTGCCTGCCCAAGAGGCCAGTTACAAAACAATTTAAATAATCATCTGGTGGCTATTGGAAGCATCTGTTTTTTTTTTTTTAATATTTATTTTTTTATTCATTCCATTTTGTTGTCCTCGTTGTTTTATTGTTGTAGTTATTATTGTTGTAGTCGTTATTGGATAGGACAGAGAGAAATGGAGAGAGGAGGGGAAGACAGAGAGGGGGAGAGAAAGACACCTGCTTCACCACCTGTGAAGCAACTCCCCCGCAGGTGGGGAGCAGGGGGCTCGAACCGGGATCCTTACGCCGGTCCTTGTGCTTTGCAACACACGCGCTTAACCTGCTGCACTACCACCCGACTCCCAGAAGCATCTGTTTTTTGCAAAGAAAATTAAAAAAGAGAGAGAGAGAAAGGGAAAGAGAGAGAGAGATTAGTTTGGGCTGGTGGAAGTTCAATGCTTAAATGTCTCTTCAAGTACAAATGGCTCAGTTCAGAAAAGTCTATTATTTCTTGCTTGACAAAATTACGGAAGAACTTTGGATAACTAGGCAACTCAGTAACTTGGAGAAGATATTTACACATGACACATGAGAGAAAGGATATATCTCAAACATATATAAAGAACTGGTACAGTTCTACAAAAAGGAAAAAAAAAAAAAACCAACAACAATAACTCATAAAAAAAAAAGTGGGCCAAAGAATTGAACAGGCTATTTCCCAAAGATACGCAAGGCCCACAGACATAAAGAAAGGCTCCACAACACTTATGATTAGAGAAATGAAAAATAAAAACTACACTGAGATTCATTTCATACCTGAGAGAATGGTCACATCAATAAAACAGGAATTCATAGGTGTTGGTGAGGTTGTGGAGAAACAGGGTCTCTTCTACACTCCTGGTGTAGAAGAAACTGGTGCAGCTCCTTTGGAAGACTGCATGTAGAGTTCTTAAACAAGTAAAAATGGAATTACCCTATCACCCAGCAATACCATTTTTAAGCATTTACTGAAAGCACACACAAACACTTACCCAAGGGACATATGTAACTCAATATTTATAGCTGCATAATTCACATTGGCTAAAGAGTGGAGGCAGCCTAAATGCCCACAGACAGATAATCATGAAGTTATGGGATATATATTCCATAAAGTATTACTCTGCAACTAAAAAAGATGATAGTGTGTCCTTTCGGACAAAATGGATGGAACTGGAGGTGCTTAAGCTTAGCAAAATAAGTAAAGAGATGAAAGACAACTACTGGATGACTTCAGTAGTGTGGACTCTAGAGAAGTTGCAAAAAAAAAAAAAAAAAAAAAAAACCAAATCTGGGAGTAGGGCAGTAGCGCAGCCGGTTAAATGTACATGGTAGGAAGCCAAGGACTGGCTTAAGGATCTCAGTTCGAGCCCCAGCTCCCCACCTTCAGGGGAGTCACTTCACAGGTGGTGAAGCAGGTCTGCAGGTGTCTTTCTCTCCCCCTCTGTCTTCCTCTACTCTCTGTCCTATCTAACAATGACAACATCAATAATAACAACAATAATAACTACAACAATAATAACAACAATGACAACAAAAGGGAAAATAAAAAATGAACAAAAGAGAACTCCAAATCCAAACCAAACCAAAAAAAAAAAAAAAATAAAGCCCCCCAAAACAAACAAACAAAAAGCAGAATAAACAGAAGCAATCAAACTGTTTCTAAGACTCCTGAAAACTATGGTGGTCGTCTTGGTTATCTTTCGGGGATGGAAGGGTGGGGCACAAAGCTGTGGTTGTGGGTGTGGTGTGGAACTATATCCTGTAATCCTACAATTTTATAATGCACTATGATCACAAATAAATTAAAATTGTCCTTCCTTTTTTTTTTTTTTTTTTGCCTCTAGGGTTATCACTGGAGGTTGGTTCCTGCACTATGAATCCACCGGCTTTTTTTTTTTTCTTCCCTATTATATTCAATAGGACAGAGAGAAATTTAGAGGGAAGGAGAAGATAGGGAGACAGAAATATAGATAGCTGCAAACCTGCTTCACTGCTTGTGAAGTGTTTGTACTGCAGGTGGGGCTGGGATGGTTTAAACCTGGGTTCTTGTACATGGTACTATGTGTATTTAACCAGGTACACCCACCACCCAGCCTCAGCCCCCAGTTGTTTTAAGCACCTTTTGTTTTTATCATTGCCAGGGCTTCAACACTTATTTAAAATTTTTTATTAGTAATTTAATAATGATTGACAAGACTGTAGGATAAGAGGTGTACAGTTCCATACAATTTTCACTACCAGAGTTTCGTATCCCATCCCCCACTGGAAATTTCCCTATTCTTTACCCTTCTGGAAGTATGGACCAAAGATCTTTATGGGGTGCAGAAGGTGGAAGGTCTGGCGTCTATACTTGCTTCTCCATGGAGATGGACGTGGGCAGGTCAATCCATACGCCCAGCCTGTTTCTATTTTTCCTTACGGTAAGGCTCGCTTTTCCAGATAGAAAGATGGGAGAGAAATAATGACAGCATAAAATTAAAGTGTCCTCCACTGAAGTGGAGGTGAGACTCAAACATGGGTCTTGAGTGTGACAAAGCAAGCAAACTATCTGAGTGAGCTATCTTGCCAGCCTTGGTCTGAGCATTTTAAAAGTAGGCTATGCTAAATTATGATGTTTGGTAGGTTAGGTGTATTATATATATTTCCTAGTCATGATCTTTCCAACTAATTTTTTTTTTCAGATCATAACTTCATCATAAATCAAGGGAAATTTGCATAAAATAATGGTTATAAACAATGGCATCACAGATCACAGGCCAGATGGAATGTTGTCTTTTTATGAAGCCTTTTATCTAACCCCCTCTCCCATGCTCCCCCCAAAGGGGAAGAACAGTGTACTTAAGGGAGAAATACAACCCTGCATAGACATTTTAATCAGTCACAAATGGACAGTTGAGTAACTTTCTAGATTGATATGAGGGAGAAAGGTTTAAGCGTTGAGATCCCAATGTATTGAGAAAATATCTTCGGGATGGGAGAAGTATAGAGAAAGCTAGATACATGTGTGGCCCAGTATATTGTAAGCTTGCTTTCTGCATTTAGAGCATAGCTCTCTATAAAAGATTGTAAGCTTTCTAGACAAACCACCATGACAATAGGACATGGCATCAGTAGCTGACTATTGGTCAGAGCTGGCATTTAAATAGACGGGTTTATGTAAAATCTCTAGGTCTTCCATAGCCCTCAAAGATCCAGAAGTTGTACTTATCCCAGAAGGATGTAATAAACTGAGCCCAGAGGGAGGACATGGTTGAATAAGTCTTCAAGCCACTCAAGTCGATGGGTTCACTGTGCAGGGCTGCAGTGGGGGGCAGTTAGGATTGTTTAATAGTGGGGATACCAGATAGATGTTCTCCACTTCTAGGACATGAGCTTCCCCTTAGACCCAGAGCACCTCTGGGGAAAGCAGTAAAAAGATCTGAATGGGAGGGAACTCTCTCGTAGGGGATTCAATTTTGAGGAAATTGCCTTTGAAATAAAATGTTAATCTTTTAAGCTGCAAATGACTGAGATACTTTCATTGGTAATATATATTTTTTTCCTTTTGCAATAGTAGCAATGAGAATTTGAGCACTTGATAAACTTCTGCTAGAAAATAAAGCGCCTTGTGTTGCACATTTTAATCCTACTACCAAGCAATCTTTTGCTGGATGGGCCTCAAAAAGTCACTGAAGGAAAGAAAAATTGGCTCTGAATATAATGCTGTAAAAAAGAAATACTTATGAAGGAGTATGAAATGTTAGAGAATAAATGATCATAAAAATGGGGAAACTCTCAGAAGTACTTCTGAAAAGCACAGGCAGGAGGAGGCAAGTGGAGTGTTCAGTGAATACATGCAGCATAGGGAGCTCAGCGCCCGGAAGAAGTCATCTGATGTGATGAGGCACTTGGAGATTTTGAAAAATGGCCATCTAAATGTGCTGCTATCTTAATAGCTAAACTACTTCTTTTTTTTTTTTTTTTTTTAATTTTGAAAGATAAGCAGTCTAATCCCATTGTCTTATAGATAAGAAACTATGGAACCATAGAAATTTCACAGAAGTCAGTTCAAATGATCCAAAGACAAAAAAAAAAAAAAAAAAAAAAAGCACACAGCAAGGAACCAACAAAGAGCTGTCTTATTTCATGTCGTCATCTTGTTAAAACTTGTTTGGGGCGGGTTGTGGGGGGGATGAATCACCTCCCATTAAAGGTAATGAAGAGATCACTTCTTGAAGAAAAGGAAAAAAAAAAAAAGACAAAATGTTTACTGACAAGTGCTTAGTGTATTTTGATTCTTTTTATTAGAGAAGTTGGAAGTTTAATTTCAACATTGATCGCAATATAATTTTCTCTGCTTTGTTCAGAGGAACACACAGGATCAATTTGTACAAGCATATATAACAATTCAGTTGGTGTTTTGAGTCTTAAAATCAGTAATCTGATTAGTTCTAGACTACCAGGTTTCCATGCACTCCTCTCAGCTTTGGTGGCATGGCTTGATTCCCAGCAGAATAGTTTTTCATGCGCTGTCTGCAATACAACTACAGCAGGCTTAAGGACCATGCAGATTAACACGGTAGCAAATTGTTTTGATATTTAACAGACATAAAAAGGTTATTTCCTGATATGAAATTCTGAAAATCTGCATAAATATTTTTTGTGTAAAATTAAATTAGTTATGTATTTTTTTCGAAACTAGATCTTGAAGTATCAAGAATGCCCACATAATTCATATACACATATATATAGAGACTTTTTCTTTATACTAAAAGTCTGAATAGTCAAATTATATTCTGTGCCATACATCTATTTAACCAGTATTTATTCAGCATTAGGTTAACTGTGTCTGTATGAGTTAGTCTTTATCGGTGCTTGTGCATCATGCAAACATAGTTCTAGTATTCCTGTTAACTAATCTCGTTATGTGGCAATACTTAGATGATTTTGCTCTATAACAGTGTGAATTAAGGAGTATAAATATTTTATACATGGTCACATTTACAAACGTTTGCCAATCACCACTTCACAATCTGTATGTTATAATAGTGAATTGTAATATCTGGAACCGGCAGAAGCAATTCCTATGAAGCAACATCATATGTAAATCTTTTGTTGTGCCTAACAGAGTTATCCTTTGAGCGCTGATGGATTTTGGCACAGACACACTGTTCTATTTTTCTATTACTGTAATAATTTCCATGAATTTTATAGGAAATTCATTTCTTATGGCATGATAGAGACATGGCACTTACTGATGAGGTAACTTGGATGTAGAAAAATTCTTCAAAATTACTTGTCAAGCAGATCTCTGTTTCTGCTGATGGATTCATAGACAGAGTTTTTTTTTTTTTTTCCTAGTGCATGCACTTGCCATTAAACTGCTAATGCACTGTTTTTGCTGCAGCTCAAACATGTCCTAATGCATCACAATGCAGAATTGTGAACATCAAGCTCATTTACTTGTGATGGTATTTTATAGCAAACATGTTTCAGTTGTATTATCAATAGCTAAACTCTGCCTTACAGGAATAGAAAGAAATTTTTGTCAATTTGTGGCTACTTTTGGTTGGTCAAGGAAATTCAACACTTAAAATGTTAAATAGAAGTATGTAAGTTTCTGTGTTTTTCTGGGAACTTCTTGTCTACACATAAAGGAAACACAAAAGACAATGGTTTTTCCATGGAATTGTGTTGAAAAGTTTGGGAATGATCTTTTGATGCTGTGTGGACTGGCTGCTTCAGTTTGCATTTTGGAGTTTCAGACTATTGTTGCTGGTCTGCGGTCCATCTCGGCTTCCAATTTCACCATCTGCTGTATCTCCTTCGCCTGTAACATCAGAAACATGGTCTTATGTATTGCAATCCTGTCCTGAAGTCAAGTAGCAACCCTGGTCCCTCTTCTACAAATCTAATGCTGTCACTATATTTTTGTTATTCAAAGTGTGGTCCATAACCTAACATCTCCTAGGACCCTGTGAGAAATGTAAAGTCTTAAACTCTACCCCATAACTACTGAATCAAAATCTGTATTTTAACAAGACCCCCTAGGGCATTTTTATGCACGTTAAAGTTTGAGAAGGACAGGTCAACACAGTGCCAGAAAAATAATGTGAAAACATTGAGCCAGTCATTCAAAACTGAAATTATGTCACATTAAAATGGCTGATTCAGTTTTTACAAGTTGACAGGTTGCCTTGAATGTTTATAGAGAATTTGACCACTTTGAAAATAAAGTTTCTTGTGTACAGTTTATTCACTAATATTGTGAAACATAATATAAAAGGTGATTTCCTGTGAATCTAATGATGGAGAAGTTTAGATGGAAGCATATTTCACTGATATGATTGGAACACACTATTAAATTGTTATATCAATGCCTAAGGCCATCACTATGAGCTTTCACAGCCTTGGGTTTATTAACTTATTACAGAATATCACAGAAATAAACCATGGTGAATTCAACCTCATAAATAAAGACTTCCACAGCATATTCAAATGATTTGGGGGATGGAGAGGAGGCAGAACATAGAGGTATATTCTGCTGACAAATAATCACTTGGCAATGTAAGGAAAATCAATCGATTTGTTTTAATTTTGAATTTAAAGTTGAATCTTGGATGCTTCTTTCTGTTCAACCCAATACAAGGATATTTTAGCAGAACAAGAAAGCCATCTTTTCCTTTTTTTTTTTTTTTTTTAAAGTGATATGTTACTTTTAAATAGACTGTTTCAAGAATGGAAATGTGGATATATAGTATCTAACTCTGATGAAGACACTGGAGTACTCTTATGTTACAATGTATGTCTGCTTAGGCATTCCAACTATATGGTAAGCCAGTAAGAGGGTGTGACCCATGCTGTAGATCATCTAAATGTCCCAGATGATGTCCTCGTAGAAATTTAGTTAGCTTCATGGAGCATACAGTGATTATCTTGTCATTATTTTAAATTGTGGCTGTAGGTTTCACTTCGGTGAGGATGGATAAAATAGTAACAAGGATTGATACTTTTCTGCTTAAATTTGGGATGACTGGCTCCCTCTACTCAGATATATATCTTTAGTTCAGAAATATAGTAATACTCTAATAGAAAAATGAAGAAATGAAGAAAATATACAAACATGATACTATGACACAAACAGTATTTGTAAGAGATGACAGTGAAACAGTCTCAGCACTGGAAATTAAATAGTTTTATTTTGGGAAGTAGTGAAAAAAAAAGACTTCCTTACTCTTCTCCCCTTTTAGCATTTAAAGGCAATATGGAATACAACATAAAAGTAAGAATTATGTAATATTAGAGGCTTATTTCAAGAGCCTGATTTCTCTTATGAACAAAGCTCCAGTTTGTGATTATAGTCCTGGATGATATGAATAGTGTCTACTTGAACTCTCAAAACTTTCCTTGTTTGGACAATATATTCACATGGCCACTTTACTTATGAGGGGTGATTAGAGTCCTTGGCAGACCAAATGTTGCAGAAAGCACAACCAGAGTCACCATATCACAACTCATTACACAAACACATTTTCTGTAGTTGGACTATCACTTCCGTCATCAAAACCCACCAAGGAACTATTAGTGGTGTGATTTAAAAACTATTAGTGGTGTGATTTAAAAACTGAAGTTACTATCAATGTGTGTGAAATATGTGGCTCTGTGACTCAAAGTCTTAGATGTGGCCACTTCAAATGACAAACATGTCACTATTTAACTAGTCAGGCTGTGTTTTTACTAGTATGATTTAGGTTTCCTAGGACTGCAATCAGAAAAACTGGCTCCAATTCCATCAGAAACAATTTTCTAAAGGCTAGGGCCATACTAATTTGAGTATTAAATCAGATTAGTCAAGCATAAAGTAATCAAAATTTTAAATCTGAGCACTTGAGAGACTCAATAGTTATAACCAAATACAAAGCATAAATGGAGTTTTACCAAAAGTAACTGACATAGACAAGAAGGAAAGCAATGACTTGCTTATCCAAGTTTCAGTCCTACCTTGAGTTTGGGACACTGCATGACAGGATTTCAACAGCTGTTTGTACAAAAATAGTAATGTCAAAATTGAGTCATACATACAAAACAAAGAAAAGAAATGAATTCTGAAGTGAATTTGAGACATGAATGCAAAACCATATAGAGAAAAGCAAAAATCTAAGGATAAAACATGTATACACCCATCAGTGACAAACTTCCCCCAAGTTGATCTCAACAGAAAAAAAGAAAAAAACAAACAACCAATGCCTATTAGCTCAGGCTATGCATCTCTCCTGTAGCAGGGAGTAGAAGACCCTGCCTTCAACGAGACTCCTCACCTATATTTACTAGATAACAGGACTGATGACAAAAATCAATTTTTAAAACTTGGGTGTGACAGTAATGGAGCTGTTAAGGTTTGAAATGATACAAGTCAAGACAGATGAGATACTGTGTAGCCGAAAGGTCTATGGGAAAACTTACTAACTAGGAAAATAAAATCTCTGACCTTTGAAATTTTAAATATGTGATTGGCTGACCATGGAGGCAAGGTCATAGAGTAGGCTCCAGAGGTAGCACAAATATATATTAAAACTCGAGTTCTTTTTTTCTGCCAGTGCTCTCAGCACTGGTCTAGCTAATTAAGTAGGTAAACTCTATTCTTAGCTTTTGGAATTAGCATTAGTTGGAAAATTGTTATTGAGAGTTTGGAATTTTCTAGATTCAGAGAACTGTCTTCAGTCAAGTAAATATTTAAATGGTTATGAACAGAGCTCTTCTACATGGTTCTAGACTTGCCTGTTATGAGGGAAAAATGGGGTCACTGTATCTTTTCTATGGTGTCTAAGGCAGTGTTGTAATAGGATGACTATACTGAGAGCTCTCTGATATATAAATTAAAAAGTTATTAGAAAGGGCTGGAGCTGAATTAACTGCCAAACAGATCGGGTCTGCACAGCAAAGTATTAACACAAATCCCAATTCTACATGTTAAAAGCATCACAGTGATATCTTGAATTTCTTTTTATTGAATCCCATTAACTCTTCATCAAATTTCAAACCTTCTCATATTCTGTGATTCCCTAAATTTCTATGACTCACAGTGGTACCAACTGTGGGTGGCACACATTACTTGTGACATATCAAAAGGCATTGTGTAAGTTTTTAGAACAAAAAGTCACTATCTTCCAAATATGAAAAAACAACACAGCTGTCATTAACCCAGTATTTGAACACAAAAACTCTGGCATGATTTAAAATGGTCAATATGACTTTTTAAAAATTATGATTCTTGGCTCAAAACCTAAAAATCACTAGGTGACTGTATTCTCTAGCTCTGATATGCACCACTATTGGAGTGATGGGTAATTTTTAGCACATTTACATTCTTTAGTCAAACTTGTTGCTAAGCAACACAATAACTTCTAAGTAGTTTCTTAATTTAGTTAATTAAAACATAACAGTGTATTATCTTTATTGTGCCTTTTTCTAAGGCATCCATAGCCTATCATTGAAGAGAATTCTCATACTGAGATGGTAGCTTTATCTTTATTTCTATTCCATCCTCCCCATCCTCCTACCCCCTAGAGCTTTCTGAGAAGTGATTTAAGACAAAATCTATAAGTAGGGAGTTTGGACTAGAAGGCAGTGTATCTATGAATTGGATTTATTGGTTAATAAACATTTGTTTTCCTCTTTGGGGACTGGTGGATCATTCATGAATAGGATCAGTTATTGGAAAAGGAAATGTGAAACATAACTCAGAAATATGTTGCTGAGTAAGATTCTGACCACTAAAAAGCAGAGTGTCTAAAACTAGAAGCTGGAATTCTTTGTTAACCAATTGTAAACCACACTCTCCCAAAAAATATATTTTAAGGCTTTGTTTCACTTTCTCAAAGGTGGTTTTTTTTTTAAATATTTATTTTATTTATTTATTCCCTTTTGTTGCCCTTGTTGTTTTATTGTTGTAGTTATTATTGTTGTTGTTGGATAGGACAGAGAGAAATGGAGAGAGGAGGGGAAGACAGAGAGGAGGAGAGAAAGACAGACACCTGCAGACCTGCTTCACCGCCTGTGAAGCGACTCTCCTGCAGGTGGGGAGCCGGGGTTCGAACCGGGATCCTTATGCCGGTCCTTGTGCTTTGTGTCACCTGCGCTTAACCCGCTGCGCTACAGCCCGACTCCCTCAAAGGTGGTTTTTAATGTAATTACTACTTAACTGTTTTTCAGTAAAACACATTTACTGTTAAACAGAAAAATACTTTAAATATTAGGATTGTTTTGTACATGGGAGAAAATCGGAAAAAATGATATATTGACAACAGAATGAGAATATGTCTCATCAATCCTCTTTATAGTTTCCAGATTAAAATTATCTAGAAGTACCAACTTCCAAACTAGTTATACTTAAAGGGTGAAATTTGAAATAAACAATCAGAAACTTATCTGAGGGTCAGTTTGCTATAAAATCTAGAGATATTTTCATCAAACTGAAATAAGACTGTGGATGGTTGATGGGCTACAGTCCATATATTGTGCTCTGGGTAAACACATTAATCTTTATTTTGATAGATGCTCAATGGCATAAGTAAATATCTGGATTCTGGATAACTTTATTTGTATATTTTTTAATTTAATATTTTGCCTTGTTGGGAAAAAGGACCAAAATAATGACATATCCTTAAAAGTGGTTTGTAGAATTATAATGGCTTACGCCTTTAGGTATAGTTTGTATACCTTAAGAAGGAATTACTTCTTAATTAGCTTCATTTTTGGATAGAGATTGAAAATAGGTGGTTTCTCTCATTTGCTTTCAAACATAGTTTCCACCTTGCAAATTATAAAACTCTAAATGAAATAGGAGAAACAATGTGTAACTTATCTTTTCCTCTCAGTAATGTCATTTTTAGAATTCCTACAATCTATTTGAATGATGGCTTTTGATTTTTTCTCCTTGAATGATGCCTTTCCCACCTCTGCTTTCAGATGAAATAGGGAATATACAGTAATATGTGGCACATTTTCTAGTCACCTTCCCAGGTCACTACTTAGGCCACTTGCTTTAAGAAAGGGGCCACTGTGGGAATTAACATATATCTCTCAAAGTTCACTTTAGAAGCATACCAACAGCCATCATTTTATGTCTTTTAGGTAAAATACCTGTTCATTCTGTTTCTCTAGGAATTCTAGGTGTTCAAGCTGGACTTTTTTCAACTGATCCATTTCTTTGGACTGTTTCATTGCGAGCTGTAAACAAACAAATAAAACAAAACAAACAAACAAAACTGCATGAACTTTGGTTCATAATCTTTTCCATAATGAAGATAATCTGATTTTTATTTGGGTTGTAATCTTAACATTTATGGATGAAGGAAGACTGCTAAATTTACAAATTAAGTTAAAGGAGATGATAATAAAAAACAAAGAAAAATAGCCTTTAAATTTGGAGAGTTTAAACTCCTAATTCCTACTGAGAAGATTTTTTTCCTGCCAAAATCTTAGGAAATAATAGAGTTGTCACATAAAATTATAACCTGACTTCATTTGTTGTATGTTGCCAAAAAATTACCTCAAAGATTTCAGTGAAAGATTACATTAGCTTTGAAAGGAGCAGAGATGATGCAAAGCTTAATGCACAGAAAAATC
Organism: Erinaceus europaeus; assembly: GCF_950295315.1. Classification (NCBI taxonomy): domain Eukaryota; kingdom Metazoa; phylum Chordata; class Mammalia; order Eulipotyphla; family Erinaceidae; genus Erinaceus; species Erinaceus europaeus. The sequence goes on from NC_080162.1 coordinate 65,354,010, forward strand.
GAATTAAGCAAATTAGCTAGAAGCCTGATATCTAACTATAAGTTATTATCCCTAGGCTTTCTTAAAAAGAAAAAAAAAGACAAGAAAATTAAAAATACTTACTCTCTTTCTTTCTTCCAGGAACTTTTTAGTGTTGCTGCTGTTTAACTCCCTGACTCGCCTAAAAGTAACAGGTATAAATAAATATTGGTATGACATCAAGAGGAAGTAATATGATATTAAATAAAAGTGATATTCCATTTAGTTATCTGGATATCACTTCCTTTTCTGATTTTTATTGTGGAGATTTTAATCATGAAATGTACAGAGGGAAATAATCTGTGACCAATCATTCTGATTAGATGTCTATCCAAAGATTATAAAACAGTAATTTGAATTTCTGTGTTCATTGATATACTATTTATTTATAGCAGTCAAGATAAAGAACAATCCATACAGTCAACGACAAACGAGTAGATAAAGAGTATATGTACAGGGGCTGAGTCAAGATGGCTGCATGAGAGGACACCTAGGCTGACTCTCCTTGAGAAATCTCTTCAAATCCTGGCATCTCTGAATGGAAGCTGGATTTCCAGGCCAGTAGAAGAGAAAACACAGAGGAGGGGACAGAGAGAAACCATGGTGGAAAATTATAACCAATTTATAACTTGGCAAAAGGGTGCTTGGAAAGGACAAAGGCTAGCTGAGCATCCTCAACCCCATTCCGTAGCACAGATTTATTTGAAAAACAGGAACAACCAGTTAGAAAGACCCTATGTAGAGAAACTACTCTAGGCAGACTCCAGAACTGAACTTTACCTTTTGTAAGAACACAGAGGGTATACCTATTATCTTGCTTGACTTGAATTGAACAGAAGATATCCTTGAGCAACTTGGCAGGATGACCAGTCTGCCCACTGAAACTGGCAGCCACCCCTTCAACTCAATCTGTCACTCACAATTGTAGCAGATAACTGCAAAAATTAGTAGTTTGGGAACTTAAGGAGGCTTTATCAGACCAAAATCCTACACAACTGTGAGAGTATACATGTTCTATTAGTTTGTTAATTCCTTATCTGGCTCCTCTTCTACTTGCAACAATTGCCTGTTTTTTACTTTCATTTTCTTTTTTGTTTTACTTTTGGTTTTTTTTTTTTTTTTGGGGGGGGGGGGAATGTTTGTTTTGATTCTTTTTCTTCTTCATTTTTTGTAGCTATTATTTTCCAGTCATCTATGTCCCTCTTCAATTTGAACACAGGAACGTTACCACAGATTTTCAAAAGGTAGTGGTGTCACCATTAGAACAACAGCTCTAGCCACTCCTGAGACATACCATAAGGTCACTGGCACCAGAGGTCCAGGAAACAACAGGCCAGAGGCCACCTCACACTAAATCTGACAGCAACACTCAGGGCACAAATTTCAAAAGACACCAAATATAATGGTCAAACCAAAAAGGACCAATGCAGCAATGAACCAGGACTGAAGCCCAGAAAAAAAATCTCCAAAGCTAGAAGCAACTAAGAATGAGGAAAACATCCAAACATTAATTGATGCATTAGTCATAGTAGTGAAGAAAGCTTCTAAAGGAAACACTACCATAAATGGGAAAACAGCCAATAAGACTCTGACAGAAAACATAAACTAGAGAGCTAAAAGCTGAAATACCTAAATTAAGAGCCCAACTAGCTGAACAAACTAATACTGTGACTGAACATGGTAACAAAATAGCTGAACTACAGAATAAAGCTGAGGGAAGTAAGAGCAGAATAACTGAGACAGAAAAATAGAGTTAGCAAGATTGAAAATGAATTAGAGAAAACTAACAAAGAAGTAAGAGAAATATAAAGAGATTAAAATACACTGAAAATATAAACAGAGACATATGGGATGACCTCAAAAGAAGTAATATATGCATTATTGGTTTATCAGATGAAGAAAGAGAGGAAAGAGAAGAAAGCATACTACAGGAGATAATAGAAGAGAACTTCCCCACCCTAAAGAACAGAAAAGACAGAAAGACCGAAGAAGCCCAGAGAATCTCAAACAGAATTGATTCAGACATACATTCACTAAGACGAATCATAACTATAATGAATTGGAAGAATTAACATAATCAAAATGATTACCCAGAGCCTTATACAAATTTAATGCAATTCTCATCAAGGTCTCATTATTATTATTTTTGTTAAAGCAGAGAAAAATTGCTACAAAAGTTCATCTTGAACCAGAAAATACCTAGAATCACCAAAACAATCTTGAGAAAAAAGGAACAGAACTGAGGCATCACTTCTCAGATCTCAAACTGTATTATAGGGCCACTGTAATAAAAACTTTCTGGTACTAGAACAAAAATAGACACACTATCCAGTGGAATAGAATTGAGAGCCCAGAAATAAGCCCCAAGCACCTGTGAGCATCTAATTTTTGACAGCGGAGCTCAAACTATTAAATGGAGAAAGGAGAGTCTCTTCAACAAGTGGTGTTGGAAAAATTGGGTTGAAACATGTGGAAGAATGAACTGAACCACTTCATTTCACCAGACACAATAAACTCTATTGGAACACAGGTAGTGGTGTTCATAATAATAGAACATTGGGATGTAACTAGCATATGGCTGATGAACACAATTAACATGCAGTTGACAGTCAGCCTAGAAGTTAAGCGATGGATTTAGGCAAATCCACAAGGAGTTGCTGGTATGTTGAAAGTGATTTAAGCACTAGCCTGCTATAAGTTTTTCTCTGTTCCTGTGAATTTAGCTGCAACTCTCTTCTTTCTGTATTCTCTACCTGCTCTCATCCCCAAGGATCACTTCTCCTAGGACCTGTAAATGTGGAGCTCAGCTCTGATAAAACTAACTTAAAAGACTCATGCCTATATGGCCATAATGACTAACCCATATTTGCCCTATTGCCTATTTTGCTGTACCTAAATAATATTGTATGGTACCACTGTACTGTAATGTGATAAACCTTGCATTTGTTTAAACCCGACCAAACCTCTGTTCTGAAAGTCTTTTTATTTTTTAATTACTATGAAACTAAAAATGAATCATGGACCTAGATGTTAGACTAGAAGCTATCAGATACTTAGAGGAAAATATTGGCAAAACTCTTTTCCATCTAAATTTCACAGAAATTTACAATGATACAAACCTAATTAAAAGGAAGACAAAATAAAAAAGAAACCCATGGGACTATTTCAAATCATAAAGTTCCTGCATAGCAAAAGAAACCTTCAACCAAGAAAAAAGAAGCCTTAGAGATGGGAGAATATCTTTATATGGCATACATCAGACAAAAGGTTAATAACCAGAATATACAAAGAACTCATCAAACTCAGCAAAACACAAAAGAACAAAAAAACCCAAATGACCCCATCCAAAAATGAGGAGAGGATATGAACAGAATATATGCCAAAGAAAATATTCAAAAGTCCAACAGATACGAAAAAAATGCTCCAAGTCATTCATTGTCAGAGAAATGCAAATAAAGATAACAATGAGAAACCACTTCACTGCAGTGAGAATGTCATACATCAGAGATGATAACAACAAATGATAGAGAGCTTGTGGGGGTAAAGATATCCTCCTGCACTGCTGGTGGGAGTGTAAATTAGTCAAATCCCTGTGGAGAGCACTGTGGAGAACTCTCAGAAGGCTAGAAGTGGACCTACCTCACTTAACATAATTTCTTTAAGCTCCATGGAGAACTCTCAGGAGGCTAGAAATGGATTTACCTTATGACTTGGTAATCTCATTCCTGGGGATATATCCTAAGAAACCAAACACACCCATCCAAAAAAGACAGATGTATACCCATGTATACAAATTGTTCATAGAAGAACAATTTGTAATAGCCAAAACCTGGAAGTAATCCAAGTGTCCAACAACAAATGAGTTATTATATATATAATCAGCTATTAAAATTAATGAATTCACTTTCTTCACCTAAACTTGGATGGAGCTTAAAGGAATCATGTTAAGTGAGATAAGCCAGCAAGAGAAAGATGAATATGAGATGATCTCACTCATAGACAGGAATTGAGACATAAGATCAGAAGGGGAAACACAAAGTAGTATTGGGAGTGAATCTGGTGTATTGAACCAAAGTAAAGGTCTTTGGGGGAGGGGAGATTTTGGGTCCTGTTGCATGATGGTGGAAGAGAACCTAGGTGGGGGGCAGAGTGTTTTGCAGCAAACTGAGAAGCATGTATCAACAACTGTATTTATAGTTAACCATAAACTATTAATCCCCCAATAAAGAAAATTTTAAAGATTATATGTGTATATATAATTATATGTATATAATTACTTGGCTATAAGAAATTAATCATATTTGTGACGTCATGGATGGAGTTGAGAGTATTATGCTATGTGAAATAAGTCAGAAGGAGAAAGACTAATATTTGGTGACCCGTAGGTGGTATATAAAGAAACAAGGCAAGGAAACCCAAACAGCTCTTGGATTCTGACTGTAATACCCAGTTATCAGTGTGAAGAGCAAGATCAAAGTGAGGAGTGGGTCCAGTGATCTGAGAGATTTAATAGCTTGTTGGTGAGTGTGGTGGGTAACAAAAACTTGAAGAAGTTTGAAACTGAATCGTAAAAATAAATACAGTGCTGCAAAGAAGCATTAAGTTAACTGAAGAAAGAAAAGAAAATTTCTCTAGAGTGATTCAAATGGTATGCTAAATGACTTGAAGCTCTAAACTTCATGCTGATATTCCAACCACAACAGGTTATCTTTACTCTGCATTTTTGGGAGATACGAAAGAATTTTTTGTGGAGGTCATGAACTTTAGGTACTACTACTACTAGTGTTTGCCCTTCTTCCGTAGCCCGTCAACAGCGTCAGGTTGAGCCTGATGTAAAGTTTCGAGACCTCCTTTGAATCAACAATGAGTGTCATTTGTATCTCTTAAAGATATTTTTCCCCTTCAAATTGAGATGACCTTGGTTACTATCTTCTGCATGCCATGTTTTATTTCTCCAAGAGGAGGAATCCTGTTGTGCTTGACCACTGGTGTGTGAATACAAGTTCTTAAATATGAAACAACTGATACAGGGGCATTCTCAGAGGTTTCCAGAGGCAGAGAATGATGGATAGCCACTCCTAAGATTTTCAGAATAGACTTTCCCAAGATATCATTCTAGCATGAGGATTACCATGAGTTAAGATTAATCGAGGCCCCACAGACTCAAAGAGAAACTTTTACACTATTAAATATTTAGAAGGATGAAAATTTGAGTATAATCCAGGATAAGGAATTTTAGCAGAAGTTCCCTTTCCATCAAAGAAACCCAGCTATATGGCAAGACAAACATTTAATGACAGAATATCTGGTCATCACGAATCTCAGTTCTCTCTTCTTGAAGACTCAGACTCGTACCCTATTCTCCTTGTCTCCTTCCCTAATTCCCTCCCTCCTTCCTTCCTTTTTGGTTAGATACAGAAAGAGTGAAAGAGACAACAGAGCCAAAGCTTCATTTATTGTGGTGGAGCCGGGCTCAAGACTGGGTCACACTCATGATAAAACAGCACACTATCCAAGTAAACTATTTTGCCAGACCCAGATCCTAGTTCTTAGCTTAAGAACCCAGATCCTAGTTCTTAGCTTACCCTCAATTTACTTGACTGACTTTAGAATCTGTATCCATGTAGATTTTCTAAACATGCGGCTAAACGTGTTCTTTCATTCTACCTGTCTGATGTCAACTGAACTGCTCAACCAGTCCAAGAGGAAGCTGGAGGAGCAGTGGGAACATTACTTCTTTGGCCCTACAATGAACTTCACACATGAAGATGCTATTGGTGATCACTGGAAGCCATGTGCTATTAACTTACTCTCTAGGTTAACAACTGGTTGCTCTCTCAGATCCCCTTGTAATGGCTTTTACTAAAGGGCTGGCACCTGGGGCTTTCTTGGGCGTTCACACAAACCTTCTTCAATCAATCCTTGGTGGCCAGTGTTAGACTAACTCAGTGGCACAACCCTAGCTCAGAGAGAGACAGGTTTGTGGTGCAGTTTGGACTCCACAGAGGGGGCTCGAATACGGGTCCTCACCCATGGTAATGTGTGCACTCAATACGGTGTGCCATCATCTGTGCCCCAAAACAGAATTCTTTTCTAAATCTCCTAAGGTTTTTGGGGTCAATAATGTTGAGTATGTTTGTGTTATACACATAAAAATGTTGTCTGTCTTCAGATCCATGCTAACTAAATTCCCACTGTGAGCATTCCCAAGCTTACCGTTCTCGTTCTGCTTTGTTCTTGATGGATTTATCTTGGCTGATGGCTTTACTATTTTCCATAGAAATCTTAGCCTGATGTGCTCTCATTTCCTTGCTTTCCCTATGTATTAAAGTAAAAGGGTAGGAAGAAGTGGGGAGTTAGTGTTTGGTAAGTACAAAGTTTTAGTTGAAGAAGATGAAAAATTTCTTGAAATGGATGCTGGTGCCAGTCACCATAAATCTGCATGGACTTAATACTACACACTTAAAAAAGTTAAAGAGTACCTTTATATTATGAGTGTTTAACTGCAATTTAAAAATGAAAAATAAAACATGAAATCTACAGGTAACAATAGAACTAGTTGTGTTTCTTTCATTATCAAGCTCATTGAGTTATTTGGCATTGTGTAAAGAAGAGGAAAGGAGTCTCAACTATGTGGTTATTTCTTCCTGAGAGCAGTGCATTATATAAAAGTGATGATCTTGGAAGATGAGGCATTAGTTTTATCCAGGAAATACAAGGATTTTCTAGTTTCGTCTTATATTACTTGTGATCAGATGGCACGGGGCAAAAAGAGAGTGGAGGGAGAGAGGCGGGGGAAGGAGAGATAATGTTCTAATTCTTATAAAGTGACCTTCCTGTTTTCTAATAGTCTGTGGGAATGAAGGAGACCAAAGGATTCAAAGAAGCACAGAAAATAGGAAAAATACTTACTGGTCACTGTGTGGAAGCATGACATATTCCATATATTTTAATGATGTATACATTGAAGATATATAATTTGTAGTACTAAGATAAATATTGTTAGCAGTAAACCCCCCCACCCCGAAATCTGTGGAGATCTTCTTTAAGTGCTAAAGTAATGCCTAGATCAAGGAGTGAAGTTATTTGAATAGTATTTGTACCACAACTAACGGGATAGACAACAGTGAAACGATTTTTAAATTTATTTTAAACACCATAATTATTCAGTCAGTTAACATAAAGTATAAGTATACTTTAAGTATAATAAGTATATGTATTTTTCCTTCCACTTTATAGGAAGTTTAATGGACAGTTATTTACATGTGATGGTGGAAAAAGACCCGAGTTTGGAGTTACAGTGTTTTGCAAATATATGTCAATCAAAGGGAGATGAGAAGCTAACTGTTCTTTAGTTAGCAATGTAAGGGCCCAAAACTCAAGGTGATATGTAAAAATTCCGAGGCCCCAAAAAAATGTCTCTTTAAATTTTCTATAACTTGTTAGTATATTAGCCATTTTTTTACTGATTCATTTGACAAATTAACAATAAGATGTTTCTGACAAGAGCTAAGTAAAAAAAATTTAAACCAGGTATAATAATTGTACTGGTAAAAAAGGTCCAAACACAGGATATTTCAGAAAAATATCAATATCTCCATTGTTCTGAAAAATATTTCTGCCATGCATTTATTTTTTTTAAGGTAAATAATTAGGTTATAGTCTCTTCAAATGAAGTATTAAATAAAGCAGATAGTAGTTTATATATTTTTTGATAGTCCCTACTATTATAGGTTACTTGTTTATTTTATTCAACTACAAAACAAATTAGTAAGGGCCTTATCCTGTGAAGTATCTTTGAACAAGGGTAAAGACCTACATTTTGGTATTGTAGCAATGATCACAAAGCAGAGTGATGGACAGACTTTACAATGTACTCAATCAAGAGCATTTTCAAAGGGCGAAGATACTTCTGATCCTATACAACTAAGTAAAATGCTTTTAAACATTTTTAGACAGAGAACAGAGACACAGGGAACAGAATAATTGCCTCAAATAAAATTGGCTGAAACATTCCTCCTCCTCTCTCTCCTCTTTGTACCCCTACCCCTCTTGTTCTTTGTCTCATCAGTCAGCTTTCCATCTTTCCCACCAGCTCTCTAGCCAGGTAATCCTGGCTGAGTAAATGTAAAGCAAGGACTGCCCAGGTGAGGCTTCTTTCTTCTGTCTTCTTCCTTCCCTCTATTCCTTTCTTCCTCTTTCCTGGATTATAGGACAGTTGTTAACACATGGGTACAATCTCTCGGCTCCCTATGACAAGTATCTACGAAACACTCCCATCCCCAATTTAGGTCCTTTTCCACCATCATGCACAAGGACCCAGAGCCCCCTCCAGCTCTCTCCCTTCCTCTCCTCTCCTCTCCCACAGTCCTTTGCTTTAGTACAATTCACCAAAGCCAGCCCAAGTTTTACTTTGTGTTATCCCTTTCTGTCCAAAAGTCCAGGCTTAAAGTTTTCTTTCTTAACTGCCTTTCCCATGGGGAAAGATGCCTTACCTCTTTGCTTGAAGCTCTTGTAAGCAGACCTGAAACAGACTGACCCCAATCCAGTACTTTCTGTTCTTAAGGTATTACTGATTCTTTGAAAGATTAGAAGTTTAGAAATGTGACCAGAGTCCTGAGACATTAGTTAATGGCTGGAGGCTTATAAGCAGGAGGGCCCATCTTAGGTTCTGGCATCACATTTGATGGTCTCTCATATTAATGACTGAGTTTATGTTATTTATTTTTATATTTTATTTATTGATTATATAAAGGCAGAGAGAAATCGAGAAGGAAGGAGGAGATGGAGAAAGAGAGAGAAAAGGAGACACCTGCAGCACTACTTCACCACTCGCAAAGCTTTCCCCTGTAGCTGGGGACTGAAGGCTTGCACCCAGGTCCTTGAACATTGTAATATGTGCACTCATCCAGGTGTGCCACTGCCTGCCCACCCCTTCTTTGATTTTTTAAAAAAAATAATAAATGTGGCAAGATAATATCTATCCTACACTATCTGTTATTTTACCTAACTTTAATGTGAGTGTAATACCAATAATCCCTTTGACGGCAGAGGTAATTTCTTAGTTTATCTTGCTCTTATCAGTTGTATATTGATGTAAAGGCTCAGTGTTATAAGCCAAGTTGATTTCACTCATTATCAAGGCTCACAGAAACACAGAGTCAAAACAAAATTATGAGTTTTCTCTGGAGATGGCTAGCTCCCCCACCTGTCATGGGACAGTTTCAGCTGCTGGGTTTGCTGCTCGTGAGCGTTGATTAGTAGTTTTCTCAGCAACTCACACTGCTGGCTGAGGTGTAGGTCCCGGATTTCTTGTTCCTCGGCACTGTGGGTGTTGATCATTTCTGACCACTCTTTTGTGTGCTGTGCCACAATCTCTTTGACCTGCGTAGGAAAAAGGGAGTAGTGCCACCTGGAATTCTTATGGGCAGGTATGAACTGAAAGGACAGTCAGTATTTCAAATCTCAACCAATTTACTTACTGATTCAGTGGACACGACAGCCTGGAAAAAGATATACAATAATCCATAGGAAGCCATTTATTAAAATGCACTACTCACTTTGGTTCTCCATATTTAACTCTGATTGCCAATTCCTTGACTAGCTTTTCTCAACACTGATTTGCTTGGGCCTTTGGCTCCTTTATAAATACCATCAGAATTTCCTTCATCCCTTCATGTTTTTCTAGCTTAACTTGCTCAATGTCAGAGACCTGAATATATATCTGTATGTTTTCTTATTCCTGGATCTAAGTTACTGTTTTCAACCCTAATAAATGATGTGGCAAAAAGCTTTCTCCTCCAGGTATCCATACTCTTTGCAATAGGATTTAGTAGCTCTTCTCATCAAGAGGTAAAATCTGCTTCATCAGCTCTTTTAATCTGGCTAACTTTGGACTTGCTTTAGCCAATAAGGATGCAGCAAATGCAATGTAAGAAGAAACCTGGAGAATGTTTCCCCCTTTTGCTTTGCTTGGAACCCTGAAGTGTCCCTATGATTGAATCTGGACTAGCCTAAAGGAAGGTGAAAGGTCATATAGACAAAAGCAACCATCTGATAGCTGAGTGAGGTCATTAATTCCAGCTGAGTGTGGACACATACGTGAGCCTATTAAAATCAATAGAAGAATCACCTAGTTCAAGCTAGCCCATGTTTTGACTCACTGAATTGTCAGTTGATGAATCAATCAGTTGTAGTTGTCTTAATTTTTTGGCAACGTATATCATGCAGCAAAAACATATGGATAGAGTTGCCATGGTTTCTAATGTCTTGTTCATGGAGAGCAGTTAAAAATCATGGCAGGTTGCACAAATTCTCAAGCTTTCCAGTTAAGAAAAGAGAAAAAGTGAGGGACTACACTCAAAGACACATAGTACACAATATAGTGTTGACCACTGCACACAGCAGGTCCCTGGACTGGGTTACAGAGCTGTGTGTAGGCACATGGAGGGATGCTGACTGGCTGGTTTGACCAAAAGCTATATGGCAGTTCTTTTTCTCTTACAATTACTACTATTGGGAGAAGTATTTGGAAACCCCTCCTTCCTACCACCCTGACTCGCTTTTACCATTTTCTGTGTCATTTGGGAAATATGAATCCATTAGGCATATCTCCTAGAATAACAACTTTTTTTTCTTTCACTCCAAACTTCCATTGCACTGTGGAAGAGTTACTCAAACCCAATTTGGGTTGTCTTCTGTGATGTCTTTAAAATTACTTTAATAGGGAGCTATGTTCTGTATTTCATACAACTTTTCTTTTTCAGTCTATTTGTTTATTATTTCACTTGATGCCTTTGGGGAAGAACATAGATATTGTTAGCATATTTCTATAAGGAAAGACACAGGAGCTAGGCGGTAGCACAGCGGGTTAAGCGCACATGGCGCAAAGCGCAAGGACCAGTGTAAGGATCCCGGTTCGAGCCCTTGGCTCCCCACCTGCAGGGGGTCACTTCACAGGTGGTGAAGCAGGTCTGCATGTATCAAAAAAAAAAAAAAAAAAAAAGAAAGACACTCCATAAAATGGCTCTTCTTCTTCTTCTTTTTTAAAATCTTTTTATTTTTTTTTTATTATTGAATAGACACAGAGAGAAATTGAGAGGGGAGGGTGAGATAGAAAGGGGGAAAGACAGAGTGATATCTGCAGCCCTGCTTCGCCACTTCCTCTGCAGGTGGGGACCTGGGGCTTGAACCTGGGTCCTGGGAACTATAATGTGTGCACTTAACCAGGTGAACCACTGCCTGGCCCTGAAAATGGCTCTTCTTAAAGCCTGTGAGTCATATGTAATCCCTTGGGTTCCCTGACTTTCTTTATATTGTCACCAGGGTTATTGCTGGGGTTTGGTGCCTGCATGGCGAATACACTATTCCTGGTAGCCATTTTTCCTCCCCCCACCCTCATTTTTATTAGGTAGGACAGAAAGAAATTGAGAGGGGAGAGAGACATTGAAACACCTTCAGTATTTGCTTCACTGCTTATAAAGCTTCCCCCCTGCAGGTGGGGAGAGAGGACTCAAACCCAGGTACTTGGGCATTGTAACTTATGTCACTTAACCAGGTATGCCACTGCCCAGCCCTTGGATCCCTTGACTTTCTAGGTCCCAGTTTATTGTTGCTTTCGATTTATACTACATTCACATATTAAAAAAAAATTACGCCCTGGGGCTGGACCTAATAGGCCTCACTAGCAAAAGATAGAGACAGGCTGGGAGTATAGATTGACCTGCCAATGCCCATGTTCAGCAGAGAAGCAATTATAGAAGCCAGACCTTCCACCTTCTGCACCCCATAATGATCCTGGGTCTATGCTCCCAGAGGGATAAAGAATAGGAAAGCTTTCAAGGGATGGGATGGGATATGGAACTCTGGTAGTGGGAACTGTACCCCTCTTATCTTACGGTCTTGTCAATATTTTTATTTTATAAATAAAATTTAAAAAATAATAAAAAAATTAAAAAGTAAAACAATTAGTATCTTCTGCAGTTTGGTGTTGTGAAAATAAGAATTTTCTTACCTTAGATTTGTGATCTGATGTTAGTGTCTGGATTTTAATTTCAGTTTCTTTTTTCATTTCAAGACAATTATTTCCTCTGAAAATAGAAAAGTCACAAATGCATGACAGACATTAGATATCTTCCTATCCCCACAGGCTTTGCTACAAAGCTTTTTGATGAAGACAATTTGCTTGTCAAACATGGGATGCCATGGCTCATTGGACAGCATCAGTTTTTCTGGGAATAGAAGCATACCTTACAAAATCACGATATCATGATTATTCAATTCAACCAACACACAAAGAGATACTTTGAACATAACTATTATCTCATTGCCAGAGTTTCCATTTTGGTTCCTGCTCTTCTTCAATCTATTTTTCATTTATTCAAGAAAATATTTTGGGAGATGAAAATGGAAAGTAGGTCCTCGGATTACAAGGGACTATTGTATGCTTTCATGTTGGTTGTAAAGCCAAACTTTTGTCTTTTACACATGCCAGCAAGGAAGAAAAATTTTTGGTACCCAGGGCTAATTTTTGCTTTGTATTCTTTTGTGAATAGGGAATGTTTATTAGGCAACTGCTTACTAGCCATTACTGCTTATTTCAGTAATTTCTTTCCTCTTGAAATATCCATATCATTTCTGAAACCAGAAATGGTTATAGGCTTTTGTTTTCATATGCTCTGATTTATGGTCCATGTCAGAGGCTTCATGATATTATCAATTTAAAGTAATATTCAGAGATGCGTTATTCTAAACACGGCAGGTCTTTATAAGTCTTCAGTAGCTAACATGAGCATATTTGCCTTCTGTTTGTTAGTTAGTTTGCTTATAGCATTGGGGAAAACAGCTCCTGGTTTAATTTTAGACACAATCCTTTGCAGAAAATGCAATGATAGGTCTCATTCAATAGTCTTTTCTTTTTTCTTTTTTTTTTTTTTTTTTGCCTCTAGGGTTATCACTGGGGCTCAGTGCCTACACCATGAATCCACTGCTCCTAGAGGCCATCTTTTTTCTTTTAAACTTAAAAAAAAAATTTCTTTATTTATTTATTGGATAGAGATAGCCAGAAATCTAGAGGAAGGGGGTGATAGAGAGGGAGAGAGACAGAGAGACACCTGCAACCCTGTTTCACCACTTGCAAAGCTTTCCCCTGCAGGTGAGGACCTGGGGCTTGAACCCTGGTCCTTGTGCATTGTAATATGTGTACTCAACCAGGTGCGCCACCACCCGGCCCCCCATCTTTTTTCCATTGTTGTTGTGGCTGTTGCTGTTGGATAGGATAGAGAGAAATTGAGAGAGAAGGGGAAGACAGAGAGGGGGACAGAAAGACACCTGCAGACCTGCTTCACCACTTGTGAAGTGACCCCCATTGAAGGTGGGGAGCTGGGGTCTCAAAGTGGGATCCTTGCATGGGTCCTTGTGCTTCTCACTATGTGCACTTAATCCGGTGCACTACTGCCTGGCCCACCCAATAGTCTTAATATGTTGGCAAATGTTAAAGATGTATGTAGTATTAAAAATGAAGACAAAATTTTCCCTCTGATACGTCACTCAAGATACTTATATTCTGGCTATACAAAGTGATTTCTCTAATTTCAGATTTTCCCAATTTTTGCTTGCTTTTGCTTTTCGTTCCTTCCCAACCTAGTTCACCTTGCAGATAACTGAACATGCAAGAGATACAATGTCTTCAACCAATAAATGCAGAATGCTTTTCCAATCTAATTCTATCATTTCCTTCAGCAGAACTGAATCTCTGATGTTACAAAAATAATTTTAATTGACGAAAATGGAACAAGGTTAAGTTCTTTCTTAACCTAAACCGAAGTTAAAATGTGAATAAAGACACAGCATTAAAAAGACAAAAAGGCTTGCAGAAGTAAATAAACAGTATTACCCTTTCTTCTTCATTGCCTTCTCTAGAATTTTCTCATGCGTTGACTTCTCTTTGTCATACTGTGCCACAATTTTGTCAACTTGTGTGCAATGTAACTTCTGCATGGTACTGTGCTCCTGAACAAAGACAATTTGCAGTTGTAAGTGGGACTTTTTGGAGTAGCTGAAAAACTTTACCTCTCTAGGGCTAGCACATTCTTCCCAGAGCCTTGATTTGAAAATAAAAATGTAACAGTGTCTAAGAGTAGGAAGGAATTCCAATTTCTTGTGAACACAAGAATTTCTTCATACTTAATGTAATGAACATGGCCATATCAAAAGGCAGCTTTGCCTACTTCTGGGTAGCACCTGTCATCCCCAGATCATTTCTGCTACACATGTATGTCACAACAAAACATTCATCTACCCATGTATGTTCTGTTGCCTGAGATACCAAAGTAAGCTACCAAGCCACCCACATATTTGTCTTTAAATATCGAAGTTCAGAGCTATATTATTTATTCTTTTACAGGTTGAATATAACCACTTGCCATGTGACATAGCTTCTAACTGTTGTGTGCATTTTGTGAAGGTCTTAATACCATCACTACACAAAGAGAACTGCCATTGTGGACACTATCAGCTGATTTCAAATCCTCATCAATTGATATCTTACCATTTTATTTTTTCTGGATACTTTTGTAAGGATAACAGAGTACTCAGAAACTGTCTACCAGTTTTACAGAAATTTAAAACATTTTCCAATCTGCTTCATTCAATCACTGAACATGGGGTTACAGTGTTTTAGAAAATTAGTATTCTTTATAGTTATTATTTCTTCTAGGTATTTCAGTCATAATCAGTGACTTATCTGAAATTAGCTTTTCTTAGCTGTAACAGTTCTCAAACAGTGGGCATTAGTCCTTTTGGTAATAGCCAACTTAAAGTCACAACTGCTGTGTTATGCTTGCCTTACTCTTGAGAAAGTTAAATGATCTGTGATGATATTTATAACTGGAACAGATAGGTATTATTCAGATAATATAAGCATCCTCAGAGACTTATTTTCTCTTGCTTACTTACTTTATTTATTTTAATTTAAAAATTATTTATTTATTTTCCCTTTTGTTCCTCTTGTTATTTTTTATTGTTGTTGTAGTTATTATTGATATCGTCATTGTTGGATAGGACAGAGAAAAATGGAGAGAGGAGGGGAAGACAAAGAGGGGGGAGAGAAAGAGAGACACCTGCAGACCTGCTTCACTGCTTGTGAAGCAACTCCCCTGCAGGTGGGGAGCTGGGGCTCGAACCTGGACCCTTACTCTGGTCCTTGCATTTCGCACCACGTGCACTTAACCCACTGAGCTACCGCGTGACTCCCCCTCTTGCTTACTTTAAAAGAAGCTAGTAACTTAATTAAAATCCAATTTGCTTCACATAATAGGCCCAGCTTAAAGCACATCCAAGTCATGAATATCTTCAACAAATTGAGAAAATAATTAAAAAAATTTTTTTTTTTTTGCTTATAAGCATTATCACTGGGGCTAGGTGCCAGCAGTCCTGGTGGCCATTTTTATAGAAGGTTTTATAGAGAGTTTATTGTATTTTCTCTTTTCTTTCTTTCTTTCAAACTGTTAATGGAATTTCACTGCTGACTTTTTCAGATACAGAGATACCACATACCAAAGCTTCCTCCAGTGCAGTGGGAGTTTAAATCTCTGTTGTGTGCATGGGAAAGCAGACACACTATCCAAGTGAACAATTTTTTCTAGTTCTAAAGCAAAGATTTTGATTGACTAAGAAAATAGTCTGGTGAATTTATTTAACCCTATCATAGATGAGAAATTCAGCTCTCTGTAGTAGAGTGATGCTCATTATGGAATTGATTCCAGTTTACAGGATATTTTATACAAGAGCAAAGCAAGTTTTCTTTATTCGAGGCATAAACTTTGGTACAAAGCAGATGCTCAATAAGTAGACCTATTTTAGTTCAACTGTCTTGGGAGTTGGGAGGGTGGAATACAGAACATTGGTTGTGGATGTGGTGTGGAAATATACATTGTAATCTTACTGTCTTGTAGCATCCTATTGGTAATCAATAAAAAATGTTAAAAAGTACACATATGCCTTATGAGTAAAAAATAAATATGGAAAGTAGTACAAGGAGCTGAAATCTGGTCCCAGATCAATCAATAGTAGTTAAGTGGTTTCAAAATTCAAGTGTGAATTCCTTCCCTTCCCTTCCTTTCCTCTTTTCCTTCTTCCCTCCCTCCCTCCCTCCCTCCCTTCCTTCCTTCCTTCCTTCTTTCCTTCCTTACCTCTTTCCTTCCTTCCTATTTATTAAGTGTTCAGAGCAGGAGGCAGGAGATGGGTTAGCCAACATACTACATACTTGACTATGTGCAAGGACCTGGATTTGAGCCACCCACCAGCAATGGTAGCACCATGTAAATAGGAAGCCTCATGAATGGCAAGTGCTGTGGTGTCTCTCCTCTCTACCTCTACCTCTCCCTCTCTGCCTTTCATCCTCTATCTGACAAAAAAAAAAAGGCACCAAAAATAAAAGTCAACTGGGAGCTGTGGAATTATGTAGAAACAAAGTTCCAATGAAGCCCTGGTAGCAAGAAAAACAAGAAAAACTTAGTAAAATCCATTTATTTAACCTAACTTGTAGACTAGTTACCAGCTGCATATGCATGTGATGTATACAGAAAACATATAAAGTATTAGAAGCACATGGAATTAAAATGACTACAGCCAATACAATTAACAAGAAAGCTGGTCTTAGAAAAAGTTGTGTGTCTCTCTCTGCTTAAAATTTTATACCAACATGATAGCTACTAATTAATGGCTTTCACAATGGAACAAAAAAAATCCTATTTACTGAATCTTCTTAGGTCATGGGGGTCAATTCCCAGCTTCCTGATGCATATAATGGCAAAGGCAGGAAATGATCACTTGGTCTAATGTAAGCCAGAAGAAGAAGGATAGATACCAGGTGAGCACAGTCATAGGTAGAATTTAAAATAAAGAGGAAAAAAAAAAGGAAAATGCAGAGTAAAACTGAGACTAGCCGTGGTCTACTGCAGCAGAGCCAAAGTCTCTAAAGGGAGAAATGTGACTGTTTTTGAAGGGAGTTAGAGACCCAGTGCAGGATGGTGGCGGAAGGCTAGAGTTAGTGGTAGGAGAGGTGCACAGAGGACAGAAGAAAATGCACTCATGTGACAACTGTCTTGTAAGTCATTGTTTTCTCAAAAAATGACTAGGAAATGCAAGTAACAGAAATAAAATTTATTATGGATTTTGTCCCATTTTGTTGCTCACTAAATCATGGCATGCTGTGAAAGACAGTCTTTTATTTTTAATTAATTCAGATCAAGTCCTAAAATTAAATGTGCTGACCAGAATTCAGTCTTAATTGGGATATCACCAGTCAGCGACCTTTGCAGGTGGTAGCAGTGCTTACGTCTTTCTACTTCATAACAAAGTTGTAGATTTATTTATTGATTTCTTACTGTGAATTGCAATGGGTGAATTTATAGTCCTAGTGTTACCAGTCAAATTACTTGAGAGCAAAGGAAAAGCAAATTTCCATTAATACCTTCACTGAAATGCTACATCTTAGTTTCTCAGGCACTTTATGGACTCTTCTAATGGTCATATTGCAAATTGGTTGACAAGAGATGACATCAGTCTCTAGTTGCTTCTGTTTTGATTTAAATGATTTTTTTTCCCTTTTATTTCCACTTTACTGTGGCTTTACCACTCCAGGGTCTTTTTTTTTTTTTTTTTTTTTTTTCCTTCAGGGTTACTGTTGGAACTCAGTGCCTGCACTGTGTATCCACTGCCCCTGGAGGCTATTTTTTCCCTTTAGTTGCTCTTGTTGTTTATCATTGTTATTATTATTATTGTTGTTGGATAGGACAGAGAGAAATCGAGAGAGGAGGGGAAGACAAGAAAGGGGGAGAGAAAGATAGACACCTGCAGACCTGCTTTTCACTGCCTGTGAAGCGACCCCTCTGCAGATGGAGAGCCAGGGGCTCACTGGCATCCTTGTGCGAGTCCTTAGGCTTAGCGTCATGTACGCTGAACCCACTGCACTTCCGCCCCCGCCCCAGGTCGCTTTTTAAGAGAGAAAAGAAGATGGAGCGACACTGGAACACTAAAGTTTCCCTCAGAGTATTTATTAGTACTCCCATTTGCTATCCAGGGCTTCTCAATTCTCATGCACAGTAGAACAGGTGTCCATGAGCAATTTTGCTGACTCCCTCACATGACTTTTCAAGGAAAGAATGATTAGTGGTCAACAATACATTATCAGGAAATTCATATAATATTTCAGATGTTTATGATTCACCTTTTGAAAATCAACTTGATCCATATGCTCTTTGGATACCAATGGTGGGTGCCAAGTCTGATTAGTGCTTTGTACGGGAAGGAGGGAACCCCAATTTCTATACCAGCATAATGTCCCACACTTACTTCTTGATCAATCTTTACAGATATTTGACTTGTAAGACTTCTGATGTATTTTTGCAGCTACTTATCAAACTTTGGGTTCATTTTTTAACTTTTTATATTTTTGCTTTAAAGATTTGACCACTTTAGAGGAGCCAGGTGGCGGCATACTGGTTGAGTTCACATGTTACTGTGAGCAAGGACCTGGGTTGAACCCCCAGCTTTCATCTGCAAAGGGAAGCAGTGTTTTAGGTTTCTCTCTCTCTCCCTCTCTGTCATTCCCTTCCCTCTTTATTTCTGGCTGTCTCAATCCAATAAATAAGGAAAGATAGTTTTTAAAAAAGAAGAAAGGAAAACACATTTGACCAATTTGGAGACTTGAAAGGCAGACTCTTAAGGAAAAGTCATTCTTAGCTCTGAACACCAGTGAGTCATGCCTTAAGAGTAAGATTACTACAGCTTAGTTCTGCATCTTATGTGTTTGAGCTCATGGATACTTGAAAACCAATCTCTTAGTTTTCATTTCAAATGAGGGAAGTGGTTTTAGAAAGTGTGAGAAAAGTAGAAGTATCATTGCCAGCTGTATTCTAAGGGTCTAGAGCAATTGCCCATTGCCATTTTTCAACAACCAAGCATTTTAACTTGCATCTGGATCTCACTTGGTGCATTTTCTTTTTTAATATATAAGCTTATTTTTATCTGATAGGACAGAGAGAAATTGAAAGAAAAGGGGTGATAAGAGAAGGAGAGACATCTACAGCCTTGGCTTACCACTCCTGAAGCTCCCCCCTTGCAGGTGGGTACTATAAGCTTGAACTCAGGTCCTTGCACATGGTAATGTGTGCACTTAACTGTGTGCTACCACCTGGCTTCATTTTGCCTGTATTCTCTTTTTACTATCTTAACAGCATGTCATATATTCTCTCTCTCTCTCTCTTTTTTTTGGACTTCTTTAGCAAGTGACAGTTCCTCTTATATACTCTCCATCCTGCAGCTAACCTTTATGTTTAGAAATAAGCTTCTGTTAAGATCAGACATTTATTTATTTATTTTACCATCGAACTTTAGCTCATAGATTCCCTGCTTTCCTGAGAAGTGGCATTATTTTCCTAGGCTAAAATATAAGAGCTGAGAGTGCCCCCGTTGAATATTCT
This sequence comes from Erinaceus europaeus, assembly GCF_950295315.1. NCBI lineage: Eukaryota > Metazoa > Chordata > Mammalia > Eulipotyphla > Erinaceidae > Erinaceus > Erinaceus europaeus. Next base: position 65,373,512 of record NC_080162.1, read on the forward strand.
AAGCCAGTGAATATGGACCAAGTACTAGTCTCTGCTCTTAATCCCAAGTGTCAAGAGTTAATCCTTGGATGCTGTATTTTGAAGCATAAAATCCTGCTCACCTGCTCTGCTTGGTAGCTTACTTTAAAAATCCAAAGTTTTTGGATAGGAACATTTAGTGCCATCGTAGATAGCTTCAAAACTGTTATAAAAAGTGATAATATTGGGATCCGGGTGGTGGTGCACCTAGCTTAGTGTACATGCTACAATGCCAGAGTTGGGTTCAAATCTCCAGTCCCCATGTGAAACGAGGTAAAGCGGGTAAACTCTGCAAATGGTGGAACAGTGTTGCAGGCATCTCCCTCTCTCTCTCCTTCTCTATCTTCCCCTTTATTTTTGATTTCTCTCTGTCTGTATCCAATAAGTAACTAAAAAAAAAATTTTTTTTAATGATATTATTTTCCAGAACAGCCTGGGGGAAATTTTGCACTACTGCTTGAAAACAAAGTTGAAGCTATTCTTTGAGGAGAACTGATCTGTGTCTTGCAGGCAATTAGCTATCGAACAGGCCATGGCCGGTGCGCCGCTATGTTCCATCGCTGGGGAGCCAGAGACGACCCGAACTGCCCCTGTGGCTACAGACAGACTATGACCCACATAGTCAACGACTGCCTCCTCTCCAGATTCAAAGGAGGTCTCGAAACTTTACACCAGGCTCAACCTGATGCTGTTGACTGGCTACGGAAGAAGGGCAAACGCTAGAAGAAGAAGAAGAAGCTGGGTGCTAACTAATATTTCTAAAGAACCATTTAAAAAAAATTCAGTGTGCAGAAAGGAGTTTATTTAAAAAATATTTTCTAGACCTCTCTCTGGAGGTTATATATCTCCAAAGAGCACAAGACTGTTATTTATTTTTTTTTTTATAAAACTCCAACCTATTTAAAATCAGGTGATTCAGTTAGGCTGTGTTGCATTTAAGATATATATTTAAATGTTATATTTAAATATAACATTTGAGGAGGAGGAGGGAAGAGGAGATATTTTTTTCCTCTTTCTTTTTCTTCTTCCTCCTTCTTCTTCCCCCTCCCCTCCACTCCACCCTTCCTCTTTCCTTCTAACAACGGAGGCAGAAAGGCTGAGAAATAATGAAACAGACCACAACATCAAAGCTTCCTTCAATATGGTGAGTGTTGGGTTCAAACCTGGGTCTTGCACAAGGCTAAGCATAACACTATTCAGCTTCTTCTCCCCACTCCCTTCCTTTTTTAATGATGTACCAGAGAATGAACCAAGGGCCTCCCACACGTGCAATAATACTCTGATTTTTTTTTTTTATAAATTAAGTTTTTATTTATTTATTTTCCTTTTTGTTGCCCTTGTTGTTTAACATTGTTGTGGTTATTAATGTTGTTGTTGTTGGATAGGACAGAGAGAAATGGAGAGAGGAGGGGAAGACAGAGAGGAGGAGAGAAAGATAGACACCTGCAGACCTGCTTCACCGCCTGTGAAGTGACTCCCCTGCAGGTGGGGAGCCGGGGGCTCGAACTGGGATCCTTACGCAGGTCCTGGCGATTTGCGCAATGCTCTGATTTTTATCCTACCCTCCTTCATCAGTTTTTCTTTTTTAGTTCTAAAATAAGTGTGTTAGCAGACTATGCGCCAGTATACATTCGGCAAGTAAAATTCTGTATATCCACATATGTGTGTGCTGTTCATCTTAGCAGTTGGTTCAAATGGGACAGTGGCAAATATTGAGGAAATATTATAGACACAAAATTAGATTTTATAAACAGGAAGTTCCATTATTTAAATCTATATTCAAAGCTCTTGGATAGTCACAGAAGGTTTAAGAATTACCTTAGATATAACCAGCATAAACTTTAACTAGTTGTTTTACTCTGGTTAAGAACCCTTCTCAAGTTCATTTTATTTAAGCTTAAAATGTAGATAATATTATTAAGGCTTTTAAAAGTATTTTTATTTATGACTGTATAGAGATAGAGATAAATTGAGAGGGGAGGGGAAGACAGAGAGGAAGAGAGATAGAGAGACACCTGCAGTCCTGCTTCACCACTTGTGAAGCTTTCCCCCTGCAGGTGGGATAAACCTGGGTTCTTATTCACTGTAATGCGTGTGCTTAACTAGGTGCCCCATTGCCTGGCCACTATTATTAAGGTTTTAGGAATAAGAATGTACATAAAATGTGTAACAAAGTGTCACTAAATATTACCCTTATTATTATTATACTTTTTATTTGAAAAAGATAGAGAATACAGAATTCAGAAATTATACAGTCAAAGCAGGCTGAATAAAAAAGTGGGTCCCCTGTGTATTTAATATGGGAGAAAGTATTTATTTATAAGCTTATAGTAGCTTGTACTTCTAATATCCATGAGGATATGAAAAACAAGCTGTGAAATGCATTTGCCTGCTCAGAAATGCTTTTGAAAGTCATTTTGTAAAGCAGTAGGCAAGCACTGCATATATTAATGTGCCAGTTTAGCTCTGTTACTTGACCTAAGGAAGTCTGAAATTTTCCTTCAAAACATATGTGCTGAAGTTGCTACGAAAGCACAAACAAATTCTGATGGTAGGATTTAAGGAAATCTAGTATCTTTTAGGTTTTGGTTCTATTATAGAGCAGGACTTTTAAGAAGCTTGAAGTTGTCTGTGCAAATGAAGGCAACTTGAATTCTCTCAATCAACTGGGATTTACTGGTTATTAAATAATATGAATCTTTCCTTGTCAACAAATATGAAGAAAATGGAAGGTATTAAGTGCAGTATTGTCTGTGGTGGAAAGGAAGATATAGTATTAAGTACCTGTCTGAATTCTCTCACAGAATAATAATTTTCCACCTACTGTGGGTTGAATGTATCTCCCCCCCCCAGAACATTACTACTATAATGATGAGCCAATATGATGAAATTTGGAAGGAGGTTGGAAATTTGGAAGGAGGGTTGGTGTGTAAGTGCTGTGAAGGTTTTCAAGAGTTCCATAATTCCTGAAGTCACTTTCTATTGTATTATTAATTTTGCAACCCTTTTTATAAATTTTCACAATCATGGTTAAAAGACTTCATTTCAAGGGTAAAAACAAAACAAAACAAACAAACAAACAAATGGGGATTCTATAATAGGATAGAAATGAAAAGAGATCTCTCTCTTGGGGCACTGGTAAGAAGTCTGGAACTTGCACGCATAGTGATGGATGAAGACTTGGCTTGGCAAGCTCCAAACTTAGGAACGATATCGTAGCCTAGAGGCTACCATAGTCAGCATTCTTTTTGTCAAAGTCAAATTATTAGTTGCGTACATCTTAAATGTGTGAAGCTTTGTTATGCTGTTAGAAATATAATTTAAAAAAATATTTATTTATTTATTTATTTTTGCCCTTGTTGTTTTATTGTTGTAGTCATTATTGTTGTTATCGATGCCTTCGTTGTTGGATAGGACAGAGAGAAATGGAGAGAGGAGGGGGAGACAGGGAGAGAGAAAGATAGACACCTGCAGACCTGCTTTACCGCTTGTGAAGCGACTCCCCTGCAGGTGGGGAGCCGGGGGCTTGAACTGAGACCCTTATGCCGGTCCTTGTGCTTTGTGCCACCTGCGCTTAACTGCTGCGCTACTGCCCGACTCCCAGAAATATAAATTATAGGGATGACAAGATAGCTTACCTGGCTAGTGTATGCATAACGCAGGTTCCTCCACCATGCTGGAGGACATATTAGTGCTATAGTATTTCTCCCCCTCTACTTGTCTTTATCACTCTACTTACCTGAAAAAAAAGCTCTGCTCAGAGCAATGAAACCTTGGTGATGGCAAAGATTTAGGAAAAAGAGGAGAAAGGAAAAGAGCAGGAGGAGGAGGAGAAGACAAATACATATTGCAACTTGTAGTAAATAATCCTAAATGGATACCTTGTTTAAATCTCATTCATTTTAAAAAATATATTTTGTTCTATTTGTTAATAATATCTATCTATCTATCTATCTATCTATCTATCTATCTATCTATCTATCTATCTATGTATCTATCTATCTATCTATCTATCTATCTATCTGACTGTCTGTCTATCATCTATTGAGAGAGACAGGGACCAAGACCAGACCTCAGCTCTGGCTTATGGTGGTGCAGGGGATTGAACCCCTGACTGCAGGGCCTCAGGCATGAAAGTCTTATTGTATAACCATTATGCTGCCACTTTCACCATGAATTTCACTTTTAACCAGTTAAAATGAAGGTACAGCTGCCCAGTGATTACTACCAATTTCTTTCTTTTTTTTATGGCACAGAATTTTATTTTTGCAGGATGTATTTATGTATCTGGATTTTTACCAAAAAAATCTTGAAAGATCCAACTTTTCTTTTTCCTTTTTTTTTTTTTTTTTTTGAAATAAAGAACTGCTCAGTTCTGATCTGTGGTGCTGGGGACTAAATCTGAGACCTGGGAGTCTCAGGCATGAAAGTCAATCTCCATGACTATTATTCTACCTGTTTAGCCTAAATGACCTAACATTCTTCTTCTCTTTCTCCTCCTCCTCCCCCTCCCCCTCCCCTCCCCCTCCTTCTTCTTCTTCATCATCTTCTTCTTCTTTTCTTTTCTTTTCTTTTCTTTTTATTGATTTAATAATGATTTACAAGACCATAAGATAAGAAAGGGACAATTCCTATCACCAGAGTTCCATATCCCATCCCCACCATTGGAAGTTTCCCTATTGTTTATCCCTCTGGAAGCATGGACTTCTTACCTTTAGGTTCCTATTATTAAACAATTTGTTCTACTGTTTATCTTAATGCTTTTTCAGACACCAAGTTGCAGATGCTACCATGATGCCAATCTGACTTCCCTGGGCAGATAACATCACCAGTGTACCCTGGGATCCCACCTCTCCAGAGCCCTGCCCACTAGGGAGAGATAGAAATAGGTTGGGAGTATGAATTGACCTGCCAATGCTCATGTCCAACGAAGAAGTAGCTACTACCAATTTCTACTGGGATGCCAGAGAATTCATGACACACTTTTGCATAGAAAACCATAAAAAAATCATGATTTTTCTGAAAACCAAATAAGTAGTACTTTAGTTGTAAATTATTTTTCAGTCTTTAACATAAAATAATACTAGAATTTTTCATTAGAAAGCTAACAGTAGAAAAAAGCAAAAAATACACACATATACGTGTGCATAACAAAATACTGCACCTTTGCATGTTTCTTCTTCAAAGAATTTAGTTCTTTCTGCTGTTTCTTTAAATGCTTCAAGTAAGCCTGTGAAAGAAACAAAGAGGATCTAAAATCATTTTTTTAAGTCATAATATTTGTGTCTTTTTTAGTTACTATGGTCTGGTGAGAAACAAAAATATATTGGTTTCACTGATATGCATAATATAAACATGCTTGCAAAATGAGCAGGTAATTTTACCTTCATCTGTTTTAAATCTTCTATCCTCACTTGAGGGATAAGTTCAATACCTTAAAAAGAAATCGATAGTCACTGTGTATACTAAAAATTATAGAGCATATCTGATAGTACAATATTAATAAATTTAAAATCTCTTCTAAAGACTCTGAAGCAGCTTTGCAGGTAATATTATAAACATCTTAATTTCAAGTTCAAAGTAATTCACTAGATACTTAATGGAAATGCTTACAAACAAGTAGTGCCTTACGGAGGGATTCCCATGCACAAATTTTACTGAGGGAAGACTCTCAAGAGAAATCCCTAGGGAGTAAGAAAAGCAAAACAAGGGAAAAAAGAGGAATATTAGGTGTATTTCTAGCTAAAATCCAGCCTCAGTCTGATCCTATTAGCATAAATGGCCCTCTGGAATTTTTCTGTTTTGAGGTAAGATGGGGTGTTTGTAGTTCTTCCTTAGGCAATGAGGACCTTAGGGGTTTTATAAAACATTCCAGTTATCACCAAGCAAGGGAACTACCATCACCTGAGGCAAGTGTCTGGAAAAAAACAAAGCTGTGATTTACAATCAGCCAACATTGTTACAGCTGGGGTGGGGGTACAGGTAGCTATTCCCCCAAAGGACATCTAACTGGGAACAAGAGCATCCACTACAGTTAGTTTCATTTTTGCATTTTAAGGTGTACCATACCAGTCACCAAACTCCTAACTCTACACTGAACCATTAAAGATCAAAACACTTTCTAAGCTTCTTTCTTTTGCCACATTTAATTTTAGCATGTAAGAGATAAGCTATAAGCACAACAATGCTTTTGACAAAGAGGAAATAATGAAATCAAGCCATTGTATAAATAGATACTGTCACGGGGATCTATAGTAATATAATAAGTCATCTTACTATTAGAGTGATGCTAGCTGTTGTCATGGCAACTACAGTTGTAGAACTACCACCCCCCACTAGTCCCAAGCATTTTTGGCTTGACTAGGTATTCAAAATAGGCAAACATCATGCATGTGCAGTTTACTGCAATAGATTTTCATCAGAATCCCAAAGTCTAGGGATGAAATATTTACAAAAAGATTTATACAGTCATATGTGATTTATAGCCACTACATTGAGAAGTGAAGGCTTAAAGGTTTCCCTGGTGTAAAAGTTAAATTAAGGAGTACATTTTTGGGCTTTAAATTTTTGGTTGGTTGAAGCTCTACAATTTTTTTATCAACATTGTTTATTAAAATTATTTATTTTCTCTAAAACCATAAATTAAAAAATTATTAGTGTTTTACAAAATTACATGTCAACAGAGGTGTAATTCCATAGTTCCCACCACCAGAGTTCTGAATCCCCAACCCCTTTGCTATAAGTTATATAAGTTTTCCCAAGATTGCAGATACGGGCGGACTATTATTTCTACAACTATCTCTCTATATTTGTATATAATTGCTGCACCACCCCCCCTTTTAGGTCCTGTCTTCTCTTTCTTTCCAAGCTACACATAGCCCTATTACTACTTCCAAACATCCCTCTATTTTTCCTCTTCTCTCTCTGAATCCTGATGGAGTTCAGAGCCCTCTTATCATCTTCCTCTTATCACTTCCTCCCCACTGGGAGTATGGATCAAAATCATTTTTGGGTGCAGAAGTAGGAGCTCTGACTTCTGTAACTGCTTCTCTGCTGGACATGAACATTGGCAGGTTGATCCATACCCCCAGCCTGTCTAAAACCATAATTTTGAGATCAAGTGGGAGGTAGGCTTTCTTAGTTCCTTATGTGTAAAAATAAAGTGAAAATCAAACATCATTGGTACAATTATTACTATTTGGCAGCAAGTCTAAGGGAAACCTCACAGTTCCTTACCTCTTCACATCAGATCACTTAAATTGGTTTCCAATAGCTGGCACTTGCAATTTCTTTCCTTCTTTCTCCCTTCCTTCTTTCCTTTCTTCCTTCCTTCCTCTCTCCCTTCCTACTTCTTCTTCTTCTTCTTCTTTTTTTTTTTTGCCTCTAGAGTTATTGCTGGGGCTTGGTGCCTGCATACGAATCTACTGCTCCTGGAGGCCATTTCCCCCCATTTTGTTACCCTTGTTGTTGTTATTGTTGCCATTGATGTTGTTGGATAGGACAGAGAGAAATGGAGAGAGGAGGGGAGATAGAGAGAGGGAGAAAAAGACACCTGTAGACCTGATTCACTGCTTGTGAAGTGACCCCCCCTGCAGGTGGGGAGCCAGGGGCTCCAGGGTCCTTATGCTGGGCCTTGCACTTTGTGCCACCTGTGCTTAACCTGCTGCGCTACCACCCAGCCTCCCACACTTGCAATTTCTTACCTGATGATTTTCTCTGGGTTTGTTTTAGGGTGGCCTAAATTAAGACAGTTCTCTAGAGAGGGAATAGAAGTTTGTCTTTTCAAATGTCCCTTTCCATTACAGTAGAGTTTACTTACATCACTGAAGTAAAGCTTATTATTTGGTTTACTCTCTGTTCCTCATTTGTTTTAAAAGTAAAAAAAGAAAAGCAAAAACAAAGCTTCAATGCCATAAGAACAGATCTCTCACTTAGACCAGGCACTGATGAGACTGGCTGTATCATTCAAGGCTGAGCTTCAATATCTGGATCATAGAGTTCTTATTAGGCATTCTTAAATTTCCAACACAGAGATTCAGTATCTGTAAGAAGAATCCATTGCATTGCTTTCCTCTCCATTCCTATGGTATCTCCATTCCAGAGACCTCACCTCCCACTAATAGCACTACATGAATGTTAGCATTGCTTGAAACTCTCCCTCAAGATTTATAGCTTAGTGGCTCCTCATTTTGATTATAGTCATCTACCATGCCAGTCTTTTATCCTCTCCTGGTTCCCTTTAACCATCTCCTTTTTTTTTTTTAGACACTTGCTTCACCACTTGTGAACCAACTCCCCTGCAGGTGGGGAGCCAGGAACTCGAACTGGGATCCTTATGCTGGTCCTTGAGCTTTGTGCCACATGTGCTTAACCTGCTGAAATACCGCCCGACTCCCAACCATCTCCTTTTTTCTCTTTCCTGGAACATCACCCTTACTGGAAATGTTATCCTGAATATTAAGTTCAGTGTGGTATTAGACTGAAAAAAAATGCTCAAAATTCTACATCTTTCCCTGCTTCTAAATCTATTTCCATGTGACTTTGGAGTTCTTCCTATCAAGATATAGATCTGTCTTTCCAACTTACAAATGTGGGCTTGGCCATGTGGCTTATTCCTTGACCTCTGCTTGAGCTGGCTGTAACAGGGATGCCTGCCTTGTTTTATCTCTGTAGTTATATAAGGTTCCTTAGCTGTGAAGGTATTTCTTGTGAAACCCAGTGTTGTCACTTCAAGTAAACTTGAGAAAACATCAAATTAAAAAAGCTTACAGACTGTTTTTCCAGGATGTCTGTTGAGGAGACTGGAGAAAAGGTAATGTTTCCTTCAAAAGTAGGCCTGACTGAAACCAGGTGTAAGCCAATTCTAGATATAAGCACACCCCTTCAAGAACTAGAGTCACTTCTGTCCTCTGTAGTCAGATCACATGATATTATTTTCTAGGTCACTTAACTTTCTATTGTAATTCATGTCTTTATGTACCAAGGGCATGATACAAGAACAATAAAACAGAAACTTTTTCCATTTTCCATTGTCTTTGAGTGGCTAATGTTGATAATGACCACTGCTTGTACGGAATGCCCAAACCCCATATATTATGTTGCTCCATGTTCTTTCCAGGGAAGAGCAGACACACAGCTGCAGATAAAGTGTAATTTGGGCAACTTTTGTGCAGTCTCATTTCCTAATTTGTTTCACAAAGTTCAATGAACACTTAATTTCCTGCTAAATGTAACTATGCTGCTTTGGTTTGGGAAAATCCCATTTCTTACCTTAAACTGCAACACTCTGTGTTTTTAAGTGTTTAAACAACCTCTCTTCATTAACCTATGGACACTGAATTCACATATACATGACAAATATATAAATATATATATATTTTATATACCAAGTAAAAAAATTAGGGAAATGGGGAGGTAGGGGTGGCAGCATACCTGATTGAGTACAGACATTACCATGCACAAGGACCTGGATTTACCAATTTCAATTAAGTTATAAGTGAATTTAATACATGATTTGTGGCCAAGAAGAACATTTAATGTATTTAATTTTTAGTATGGAGTGGATGCTAATTGATCAGAATAGATGCCTGCATAAATTGGCAGTCAGCTTTCAATGACTAGTACATTGTCCCCCTGAACATTAAAATAATTCATAATTTATTATTTTGCTTGTTTGTTGTTTGCTCTCTTGTGGGCCTTTTTTGGACCTTGCCCTCACTGTAGAGAAGCAATGGTGGGGACTGCCCCATTCTCTAAAGGGAGGTTGGGTCAGCCTACTCTGCCACTCAAGGAAGACTGATCCTGAAATGAATGCAGCCTAAAATGTTCCTACCTGTCACCACTGACTGTAAACTCAGACTGACAGGGAAACAGAAGTCACACAGGCTCTTGTGCTAAATAGGGATATATATGGGCCCTAGGTCAGATCAGTGAGGTAAATAGTCAATGGTATTTATATATTTCCCTCATGGTTTGGAGCTATTCTTTTCCCTAATCCAGTTTTCTAGCCCTATTCTAAACTCTGACACCATCTTCCAAGATAATATTTTTAGTGCACCTGCATGTCACCTATCAGGCTCAGGCAAAAATTACTAAAGTCATGGGCCCCTTGGAACATACCTAAAATACTTTCTAGCTTCTTCCTACACAAAGACCCCTAATTTCATCTACTCTATTCCTATCTTTGGGTTCTTATTTATAAACATTTTTTCTACTTTATATATTACTGCTTTTCATCCACCTAGTTGCAGACGCTACTATATGCCATCCCAACTTCCCTGGGCAGACAACCTCACTAATGTGTCCTGAAGTTTCACCCCTCGGTGAAACTTTAGCCCTACCCGACTAGGAAAAGAGAAACAGGCTGGGGGTATGGACCGATCTGCCATCATCCATGTCCAGCCTACACATTATAGAAGCGAGACCTTCTACCTTCTGCACCCCATAAAGAATATTGGTCTATTTATACTCCCAGAGAAGGATAAAGAATAGAGAAGCTTCCAATGGAGGGTATGGGACACAGAACTTTGGTGGTGGAAACTATATGGAATTGTACCCCTGTTATCTTACAATCTTGTTAGTCATTATTAAATCAATAATAAATTTTTACACATAAATAAGCATGGATGCCAAATACACAACAACATAGAAAAATAATCAGAAGAATCTAGAAATATCCTGACACCTGTGATTCTGTTAGTTTTTGAACCCATTAAGTGTCTAGATAAGAGTCAATGGAAGTATCTGGAAGAGAGTGGGCTTGAGTTAGTGAAGTGCACACAGTCAAAGTCTTTTCCATAAAGGATACAAAGTTTAAACATTTTCTAAAAATATATCTTCCATATTCCATTTTTATAGTTCACACAGTAAACTAAGGTGATCTAGCAGATAAAACAGTGACTTCACTAACACTTAGGGCAATTAAGCAATCTACATTGTCCAATCCATAAGTAAATATGCTGCTCTTGACATTTTATGGTTCAATGACAATTTGAAAAATGAATCATTCTAAACACCTTCATAAAATACTATTTGAGAAAGAGTATAAAATTGCCAGAGCAGATAAGGAACCCAAATAACTCTCTATTACCTTTCTTGGTTTCCACACTGGCCCCTAGGGCAGCTGTGGTGGTCGGTCTGAGCTCGGAACTGCTCTGAGGGGTCACATTGGCTTTGGCAGTGTTGGCCTTTCCTTTCTTGTCATTCTTGGATGTGTCACTGGGCACATCGGCTATGTCACTCTGGAACAGAAATTCTTGTATTAATCCAAATGAATGCCACAGCAAGGTCCTGGGCCTTGCACATTCTTTATTTTACTGAAACCAGTCTGTATTCCTCAATGTCTGCCTTACCTTTTTCCCACTCTTCCATTCTCTTAGGTAGCCTTTTTCTGGTAGGAGTCAGGATATACATTTTGAGGGTGGGGGCAGGATGGTGGCACACCTGGTTAAGTGCACACGTTACCATGTGCAGGGATCCAGGTTTAAGTCCCTAGTTCCTACCTGCAGGGGGTAATCTTCACAGTATGTGAAACAGCACTATAGATGCCTATCTCCTTTTGTCACCCTCTCTATTTTTCTCTGTCCTATCAAATAAAATAACAAATAAATACTAAACAGAAGATTTATAGTCTTCTTAGACTTGAGGTAAAAGAGGAAAACATTAAAAAAAAAACACAACTCTTTTACAAGCAGTGTAAATTCTCTCGTTTTCTACTGAAGAGACTATTCCTTTTGCTCCAGAGTGAGCAACATGGTAAAGAGGACATTTGAAAACAACTGCTAGGAAGGTGGCTCAGCATGTAGAGTACAGGACTTTCATGCTTGAAAGTCCAGGTTCAATCCCCATCACCTCACAGGAAAGAGTAGTGCTCTTATCTCGCTTCATAAAATAAACTAAAAATATTTAACACAAACAAAACACATATGCATTGGAATAGGAGAAGGCTGGATGAAAGACAAATTAAAAAAAAGAAACAATAATTAATGTCAATCTCATTTATTCACTGAATTGTGTTAGCTAGCATTTATTTCATTGCTACAAAAGTACTCAATATTTTAATTGTTCAGAAAAGTACCATGAGAGAAATAGGAAGAAAAAAAAGGTACCACGGTCATTTTGATTCTAATGGGTCAAGGATTCCCAGAAGTGAGTTAAGCCACAAACTGGTTAGGCAGTTTTTTCAGACTGTGGTCACACTTTATTAAAAACATAACACTTGGGGGGCCAGGTGGTGGCGCACCTGGTTGAGTACACGTTACAGTGCGCAAGGACCCAGGTTCGAGCCCCTGGTCCCCACCTGCAGGGGGAAAGTTTCACAAATGGTGAAGCAGGACTGCAGGTGTCTCTCTGTCTCTCTCCCTCTTTATCACCCCCTTCCCTTTCAATTTCTGACTGTCTCTATCCAACAAATAAAGATTAAAAAAAAAAACAAAAAACATAACACTTGGGTTAGAGAGATAGTTCACCAGGTAGGTATGTGTTCTGTTATCCAGGTTCAAACCACATGGGAGGTGCCATGGCACTGAAGGCTCCTCTGTTGTTGTGATGTGTCTACCTCTCTTCACTGTCTCTCTGTCTGAATGAGAAAGCAACGTAGGAGAGGTGAAATCACACCTGAGCAAGACTTTAGCTCCCTACACACACACACACACACACACACACACACACACACACACACACACATGCACACTATATTTAATAGACCCTTCAAAACATTTTGTTGGAGTGATTTATGTTTAGTCTAAAAACTTTCCTTAATGTATTGATTTTTTATTGATTTAACATTGGCTTATAATACTAGAGAATTTTAGTAGGATAATTTCACACGTAAATCCATATGTATATGTGACTCAGTAATCCACCAACCACTGTCAACACACACATACACATACACACACACACACACACACACACACCTCCACCTGTCCCCTCATCTTCCCTGAGTTTTCAGAATCTGAGTAAATTTGGTTATTATTTATTACTATTATTATTTGAAATCGCATTTGTTGTAATTGCCTTTATTCCACATCTGATTGAAATAATCTGGTAGTCATCTTTTACTTCTTATTTCACTTAGCTGTTATAGCACCTCCACTGATATACTTTAATTAATTTATTACTTGGCCTTTTTTTTCCCTCAGCTATCTTTATTTTTCAAATGATTTATTTTTATTTCATGTGAGATAGGGACTTTCACATGAGAGCCAGATATAGAGAAAAAAAAAGAGCACCATTCTTGTACATGTGTTACCCCAGTAAACCAAGGAGTCTCAGGCATGCAAACCTTATGCTCTAGCACCTGAGCTATTCCCAGACTATAACAACTCAAGTGTGTGGTTTTGTTTGTTTATTTGTTTCTCCACCCCTGAATTCTATTTCCCAAGCCACAACTCAAAAGTGTAGTTTTTTTGTTTGTTCCTTTTTCCTGAGCACTGCTCAGCTCTGGCTTCTGTTGGGAGTCAGGGACTGAATCTGAATATGGGACTTTGGATATTCAGACTTGGAAGTCTTTTTGCATAACCATTATGCTGCCTCCCCCACTCCAGCTCAGTTATTTTTAAGCAATCACAGTTACTTACGGTTTCAATGCCCATAGCCCTCATTTGGTCCGCTCTCTTTTCCGTAATGGAAAGAAATTTCTTTGGATCTGACAAAGCATCCACAATATCTGGAAACAAAAAACCCAAAAAAACACAGAATCATTTTTTTTTAATAAAAAAAATTCAACAAATTCATCTAATAAACTATACACAATCTTGGTCCTCATTATGTTCTCTGTGAAGACATAAGACAAGGTTAAGAAAGTAAACTGTGGAGAATAAGAAACAAGTGAAAGAAACACTGATCTGGCTCAGTGTCTTTCTTTTAGTTGCTCTTCCCTCCCACTCACCTCCAAACTGTTGATAAAAAGATGTTCATGATTAGTCAACAATTTGTTTGGCTTTATATGTTAACTCTTTTTTCAGCCACCAGATTCTAGATGCTAACATGATGCCAACCTGACTTCCCTGGGCAGACAACAGCACCAATGTATCCTAGAGCCCTACTTCCCCAGAGTCCTGCCCCACTAGGGAAAGAGAGAGACAGGCTGGGAATATGGGTCTACCTGTCAATGCCCATGTTCAGCAGGGAAGCAATTACAGAGTCCAGAGCTTCCACCTTCTGCACCCCATAATGACCCTGCATCCATAATGACACTGGGTCCATACTCTCAGACGGATAAAGAACAGGCAAGCTATCAGGGATGGGATGGGATATGGAGTTTTGGTGGTGGGAACTGTGGGGAGTTGTACCTCCTCTTATCCTATGTTTTTTGTCAGTGATTCCTTATTATAATAAAAGTTAAAAAAATGTGTGGCAGGCCAAGCTAAGTTAATTTTCTTATGTGTTTACTCTACTTGGGTTGTTAAGGGAAGGTTAGGACCACAGAGGGCCCTGAACCCCAATTTCATGGGATGCAGAATTTTGATCATGAACCTTTTGTTTGTTTGTTTTTTTCTACATGAAGGCATATTTAACAAGCTTACTTAAAATTATATAATGTCTTTTGTACAGTTCTAGAAATTATTGTTAGTGAATATTGTTTTAATTGAATTTATGTACCAAACTAGTCAGTGCTAAATATCTAGATGGTCTTTTATTATTATCACTATTGTTTTTTATAAAAGGTGATTTGGAAAGAAATATCTTAGTTTTTTTTTCCCCTCCAGGGTTATTGCTGGGGCTTGGTGCCTGCACTATGAATCCACTGCTCCTGGAGGCCATTTTCCCTATTTTGTTACTTTTGTTGTTGTTATTATTAGTTTTGCCATTGCTGTTGTTGTTGAATAGGACAGAGAGAAATTGAGAGACAAGGGGAAGGCAGAAGGGGAGAGAAAGACAGACACTTGCAGACCTGCTTCACCATCCATGAAGCAACTCCCCTGCAGGTGGGGAGCCGGGGACTTGAACCTGGATCATTAAGGCAGGTCCCTGTGCCTCACACTATGTGCGCTTAACCTGCTGCGCTACCAGCCAGCCCCTGAAATATCTTAGTGTTAAAAAGCTATTTTCATTTTCTTTTATTAGGGAAATAATGGTTCAGATATATAGTGTAGCAACTTACATTCTTGGTGAATAGTCCTAACACAATTTGTTTCTAATAAGCTTCATTTTATTTATTTATTCCCTTTTGTTGCCCTTGTTGTACTTATTATTGTTATTGATGTCATCATTGTTGGATAGTACAGAGAGAAATGGAGAGAGGAGGGAAAGACAGAGAGGGGAAGAGAAAGACAGACACCTGCAGACCTGCTTCACTGCTTGTGAAACAACTCCCCTGCAGGTGGGGAGCCAGGGGCTGGAACTGGGATCCTTATATAGGTCCTTGTGCTTTGTGCCACCTGCGCTTAACCTGCTGCACTACTGCCCAACTCCCTAACAAGCTTCATTTTTATAAATTGTCTATTTATTAGTTAGTAACACAAGGAAGTTGGGAGGAAGGGAGAGAGAGAGAGAGAGAGAAAGAGAGAGAGGGAGAGACAGAGGGATAGAGAGAGGGAGAGAGAGAAAGCAAGCAAGCAGTTCTGAGCATCACTCCAGCCCATGAGATACTGGGGAGTAAACACAGGATGTCATACTTTTAAGTCCAAAGTGCCAGTCACTATGCCACAACCTGTCTCCCAAGCAGCTTTAAGACAATTGTTGAAAAACGCTGATGGGAAGAAATGAATACTAAGAAAATACATTATAATTAGGCAGGTATAGTGAACTCAAAATTTATGCTTACCGGGAACCTTAGAATGTGGTATTATTTTAAGTAGGGTCTTTGCATATGTAAGTTATAAGGAACTGTCGTAAGACCATATTGGATTAGGGTGAACCCTAAACTCATTGGATTGGTCATTGATGTAAATATTAAATAGTGTAGGAGCCAGAACAGAGCCCTGGGGGAGGCCACTTGAGACAAGTCTCCATCTGCTAGACTTGTCCCCCAGATGCACCCGGAATCTTCTGTTTTGGAGAAGAAACGATATAGTGTTGGCCACCCATGGAGGCAGGCATCTTGAGATCTTGACTAGGAGACCACGGTGCCAGACCGTGTCATAGGCTGCTGTGAGATCAACAAAGACAGCACCCGTCTTTAAATTCTTCTGGAATCCATTTTCAATATAAGTTGAGAGGGCCAGGGCTTGTTCGCAGGTAGATCTTCCTGGGCGGAAACCAGCTTGGGCAGGTGATAGGAATTTCCCAGAAACTTCTTCAAGGAAGTTCATCTACGCCGATGACATCTGCTGTGCAACTCAGGCATCAAAGTTCGACATCCTCGAGGAAACACTCACGAAAGACATGTCTCTGATATCTGATTACTGTAAAAAATGGCGACTAATCCCTAGCACTGCAAAAACGGTATCATCTGTTTTCCATCTACACCATGCCTCGGCCTCGTGTGAGCTTAATGTGCAGCTTGGCGATACGAGAATCTGGCATGAAGCCCAGCCAGTCTATCTTGGCATTATTCTCGATCGCACTCTGTCATTTCACAAACATCTCATAAAAACTGCAGCAAAGGTGGGCGCGAGGAATAACATCATTGCAAGACTGGCCAGCTCCTCATGGGGCGCGAGCGCTTCCACACTACGATCATCATCTCTGGCATTATGCTATTCCACTGCAGAATACTGTGCCCCAGGATGGTTCCGTAGCCCCCATGTCCACTTGGTCAATTCCAAATTATATTCCTCCATGAGGATCATTTCTGGAACCATCCGTTCCACCCCGGTTCCATGGCTGCCAGTTCTTAGCAACATCGCCCCACCATTCGTCGGGATGCGGCATCATCTAAGTTCATTTCCCACGTCTACGCTCGACCGGACCTGCCAATATACGCGGATATCTTCGCCCACCCTGTCCAACGCTTGACGTCTCGTCACCCAATCTGGTCCCCTACGCCTACACTGATCTTCTCTGTTCCAGTCTCTTGGAAACAGAGTTGGCAGTCAGCTGAGGTAAAGAACAAACACCTCATCACAGACCCCTGCATGCGTCAACCCGGCTTTGACCTAGCACGTTATGATTGGGCCCTCCTCAATCGCTATTGAACAGGCCATGGCTGGTGCGCCGCTATGTTCCATCGCTGGGGAGCCAGAGACGACCCGAACTGCCCCTGCGGCTCCAGACAGACTGTGACCCACATAGTCAACGACTGCCACCTCTCCAGATTCAAAGGAGGTCTCGAAACTTTACACCTGACGCTGTTGACTAGCTACGGAAGAAGGGCAAACTCTAGAAGAAGAAGAATTGGATTGGTGTCCTTAAGAGGATAATAACACAGAGAGAAAACGAAAAGAAAGGCTAGGTGATGACAAGTCAATTCTAGTAATACAGTACACGGCAAGGAATGCCTAAATACTATCAGAACACCAGGAAGAGGAAGGAAGGATGTTTCCAAGAGTTGCCAACTCCATGATTTCAAACTTGTTGCCTCCAAACTTAGAGAGAATAATTTTAGCTGTTTCTACTCTTCTAGTCCGTAGTAAGTTTGATCACCAATGGTGATTGGTTAAAAGGAAATCTGCTGCTTAAATTCTTAGGTATGTATCTTTCATATATATATATATATATATATATATATATATATATATATATATATATTTTTTTTTTTTGCCACTAGGGTTATTGCTATGGCTTAATTCTTGCAGGTTAACTGCATCACTCCTAATGGTCTTTTTTTTTTTTTTTCATCTTCATAGAGACAGGGAATGAGAGATGCACAGAGCAAATGTCAACAAACAAAAACTTAACTAAAGGTTGTTTATATTAGACCACATGGAACAAAAAGGAGGTTATAGGAGGGCTGAATGACTTGGACAAGGCTTAGGTAATCAGGTTATTTGAAGTATGTTTTTGGGACCAGGCAGTAGCACATTAGGTTAAGCACACATAGTACAAACCACAAGGACTAGCTCAAGGATCTCAGTTCAAGCCCCCACCTCTCCATCTGCAGAGGGGTCACTTCACAAGCTGTGAAGTAGGTCTGAAGGTGTCTATCTTTCTCTCCCCCTCTCTATCTTTCCTTTTTCCTTCCTCTCAATTTCTCTCTGTCCTATCCTATACTACCAAAAAAATAAATAAATAAATAAAATAAAAAGGCTGTTTCATTCCTGGAAATCTTGTGTTAATAAATTAGATAATAAATTAAATAAACCTTGAAAATCTGATTTTGATATGTGGTAGCATCTAGAGTAATAAATCAATGCAGTATGGCTGCCCAAACCTGTAAGAGGGTAAATACATATTATTTATATTATTTGATAATTCCATCATAAAATGGCAAAAGGCTGAAGATTAGGGAGGGAGCCAGGGCCTGCCCTGACCTCTTTTAGATAATTTTACTATTATAACTTTCCCCTTTGACTAGAGACATACACACACCCAAGTCTGAAAAGTATATACATGCCTACATATATCAAAGAGAAATTAATTTAATATACACATTTAGAAAAATATATATCCAGGGAATGAGAAGTTATATATCAAAACATCTCAGTTACATGCCTGTATAACTTTAACTGAAAATATCATGTTTCTTTTTTTAATATTTATTTATTTATTTCCTTTTGTTGCCCTTGTTGTGGTTATTATTGTTGTTATTGATGTCATTGTTGTTGGATAGGACAGAGAGAAATGGAGAGAGGAGGGGAAAACAGAAAGGGGGAGAGAAAGATAGACACCTGCAGACCTGTTTCACCTCCTGTGAAGCGACTCCACTGCAGGTGGGGAGCCAGGGGCTTGAACCAGGATCCTTATGCCGTTGCTTGTGCTTTGCGCCACATGTGCTTAACCCGCTGCGCTACCGTCCGACTCCCAATATCATGTTTCATTACAGAAAAAAAGATTTGAGGATGAGGTTAAACAAACTTGGGATATTCTAGGCTAAAGCTTTGCAAATTCAAATAAATTTGGCTTCTTTCTTTTGTGCCAATTTGACATTTTTTAAATTTTTATTTATAAAATGGAAACACTGACAAGACCACATGCTAAGAGGGGTACAATTCCACACAATCCCCACCACCAGAACTCTCTATCCACCCCCTCCTGATAGCTTTCCTATTCTTTATCCTTCTGGTTATGGAGGTTTTGTCCCTTGTATTTACAGAGCCCTCTAGTTTGCTTTTATTTTTATTTTATTTTATTTTTTTTACTAATTTCAGCACTCCACAGAAAGAACACTGAGGAAAGAAGACACTTTAAATTATTGTTTATATTTATTTTATTTATTTATCCCCTTTTGTTGCCCTTGTTGTTTTATTGTTTTACTTATTATTGTTGTTGTCGTTGTTGGATAGGACAGAGAGAAATGGAGAGAGGGAGGGGAAGACAGAGAGGAGGAGAGAAAGATAGACACCTACAGACCTGCTTCACCGCCTGTGAAGCGACTCCCCTGCAGGTGGGGAGCCGGAGTTCGAACCGGGATCCTTATGCCGGTCCTTGTGCTTTGCGCCACCTGCGCTTAACCCGCTGCGCTACAGCCCGACTCCCGACACTTTAAATTCTTATCAATCATGTCTAGTACATAAATAGGACTCTCTAAGGCTATTTAGTGCAGTAAAGGTGCATACACACAAGTTTCTGACTCTACAGAACACAAGGTGGTGGGGAGACAGCACATCTGGTAAAGCACATATGGTAAAGCACATCTGGTAAAGCACATCTGGTAAAGCACGTACATTATCGTGCCCGTGGGCCCAGGTTTAAGCTCCCTTGTTTCTGTCTGAAGGAGGTGGTGGTGGGGGAAACTTCATGAGTGTGGTGATGAAGCAGTGCTGCAGGTGTCTCTCTTGCTTTCTTCCTCTCTACTTCCCTCTTCACTATCAAGTTCTCTCTGTCTCTATCAAAAAGAAAAAAAAAGTGAAAGAGGGGATATGGCCACTGGGAGCAGTGGATCTGCAGTGTAGACACTGAGGCTCAGCAATAACCCTGGTAGCAATTTAAAAAAAATAAACAGGTGAGATACAATTTCCTAGACTCTGGAAGGGCATAGCATGAACTTTGTATTATTTATTTATTTATTTAATCTTAAAGTGAGCAACATCCTTTTTCTCATTGGTTTCTTTCTTCTGTCTGTGCTTAAAAAAAAAAAAAGGTTTGAGCCCAGGTGGTGGCACACCCAGTTGAGTGCACATGTCACGATGCACGATGCACAATGACTCCAGTTCTAACCTCTGCCTCACTCCCTGCAGGGGAAGAAGCTTCAGAAGTGGTGAAGCAAGGCTGCAAGTGTCTCTCTTCCCTCTTCAGTTCCCCTTCCCTTCTAATTTGTCTCTCTCAACTCAATAAGTAATAATAAATAAAATACTTATAAAAGAAGGCTTTAGGCATATACATATATATATATATACATATATATATATATTTAAGTATTATATATGTCTGGGTTTAGTGCCATTTAAAAAAGTTGTTCCATCTTAAGAGAAGACTTTCCAAGTATACTCTGTCTTTTCCCTCACTCCCTCATGCCCATCCTTCCTCACTTATATATAGAATTGAAAACATCAATTTAGGCATTCCCAAGAACTGAAAAGAAGATGGAGATTTCATAGTATAGACTTCAGATGTTTATTAGCTTGTTAGAAGAAGTCAAGTTTGTTTGTTTTTCAAGGTACATGGATAGAGAAAACCAATCTAGCATCTGGACTCCCCATCCTCTACCCCATGTTCGGCACTCCTGGTCCAAGTTCCTTCCATTCACCACCTGTTTCTAGTTTATCAAGAAAGAGAAATTGAGAGAGAGACACAGACAGACAGAGACAGACAGAGAGAGAGAGAGAGAGAGAGGAGAGAGAGAGAGGAGGAGAGAGTGAGAAGGAGAGAGAAGGAGAGAGAGAGAAGGAGAGAGAGAGAAGGAGAGAGAGAGAAGGAGAGAGAGAGATACATGTTCTCCTATGAATTATAAATGGAAGCTTATACAGTTCAAGTCCCGTTACTTTGATTTTAGATAATCTCTTGTAGCTTCTATCTAGTGATTTAAGTATTCTCCAAACAGCATATTCTTGCTGGCAGCAAGAGTAGATGTTCTGGGTAGATTCCTATGATCAAAAAGATTGGGGAAAATGCATGCTTTCCACCTCATCACAGGCCATCACGTCAAAGCTCAAGAAACCAGAAAAGAAAGACCTTGTTTAAATTTGTGTAGTCAATCAATTTCCAATCCATTTCACCAAAATTCATCCTGTCCCCTTCTCCTCTGGAGCTTTGCTTTCTGGAATTCTTGCTACTATTTTTCTGAAGACTAGAAGAGGTCATATAACTAGATATCATTCCCATGCATATGGGTTTGGCAATACATATTTAACAGAATATTTCTAACACTCATGAAGGAAAAAACAAATAAAACCTTTTTAAACTGTATAAGAAAATCTTAGAGAAAGGACATCTTAAGTAAGAAGTGGCCGATGCAAGCAAACCCGAAAAGAACATGGAGCCAGTAAATCAGAATCCCCCACCTGTGTTGTATCTATAATCATCAAGCAAGTGGAAAAGCTGGGAAAATAGACAAAAGGCTACTTCTTCATCTCTGCTTACATAAAAGACCCCCCCCCCAATTTGCAGAAGAGACAGCATCTGTACTTACAGAAGTAGTGATAAGCTCTGCTGAAGGAGTAAAATGCTAAAAGACTCCTGAAACACAACTTGGCATGACATTTTGATATACTCAGTGCTCCATGTTCTCATGTTTAGCATGAATGCTCTTCCCCCCCGCCCCTGCCACTTAGTAATAGTAAAAGACATGTAGTTTATAAAAATCCATCAAAAGCATCAGTGGATAGGATGAGAGAAATACTGAAACACATTTAATTGTCATGAGTCTTTGGAACTGTTTTCTGTCACCCACAGCAGTGGTTAATAGTGGCAAAGATGCTTTACTGGGTGAGTTTTATTGCCAGGGCATATGAATCCACAACACAAGCAAGCAAAGACAAGCCCAGCTCTCTGAGTCTCACTGGATTTGACAAAGAACAAGGCACTGTAGCACCCAGCCCAATAATTTATTATTATTATTATTATCATTTAATGTTTTTTAAATTTTTTTGTTTATTCCCTTTTGTTGCCCTTGTTATTTCATTGTTGTAGTTATTGTTGTTATTGATGTCCTCATTGTTGGACAGGACAGAGAGAAATGGAGAGAGGAGGCAAAGACAGAGAGGGGGAGAGAAAGACACCTGCAGACCTGCTTCACCGCCTGTGAAGTGACTCCCCTGCAGGTGGGGAGCCGACTCAAACTGGGATCCTTCTGCCAGTCCTTGTGCTTCATGCCATGGGCACTTAACCCACTGCTCTACCGCCGAACTCCCTATTTTTTTTTTCCTCCAGGGTTATTGCCGGGGCTCTGTGCCTACACCATGAATCCACTGCTCCTGGAGACCATTTTTTCCCCTTTTGTTGCCCTTGTGTGTTTTTTTTAAAAATATCATTGTTGTGGTTATTATTATTGTTGTTGTTGCTGTTGTTGGATAGGACAGAGAAATGCAGAGAGGAGGGGAAGACAGAGAGGGGGGAGAGAAAGATAGACACCTGCAGACCTGCTTCATCGCCTGTGAAGCGACTGGTCCTTGTGCTTTGTGTCACGTGCGCTTAACCTATTTTATATTTATATTTATTTATTTTTGATAGAGAAATTGTGATGGTAGGAGGAATAAAGAGCAAGAGAGAAAGAGAAATCTGCAGTACTGCTTTACCATTTGTGAAGCTTCTCAGCTGCAGATAGGGTTGAGGGCTTGAACCTCTGTCTACAGGTGTTCCACAGCCTAGCCCCAACTTATTTATTCATTTTTTGATTTTGTTTGTATATAGGAGTAAGAAGAATACTGTTTTATTGTACATTCAGTAGAAAAAGAATACTGGAAAAATTAAACAGACTTTTTGACTTATCCCTAATTACTCTCTCCTAAATGTCATCCTTTTTGTTTTAATGTCAAAGCTTAGTTTCTGGCAATTTGGTGACTTCCTCTCTGTTTTATTTCATCTCTGTTCTTCAGACTAGAGATATTTACTGAGAAACAGTAAATATCTGCTGCTTAGAAACAGGACACTTTATGAAGAGTTTAGAAGTTCTGGTTTCCATTTGTGCTGCCATTTCTCTGTATTATCTTGGGAGTCATTACACTATAGTAATGAAAAGGAATTGATGCACTAAAAATTCTTCCACTTTCTCCTGAGATGGCAAGAAGGGAAGACGGAATTTATGTGAGTGAAAGTGCTTTGGTTAGTGTGGAGAAAGTTGGCCACAGACTTCTCTGTTGGCAAGAAGCTGGGGCAGCTCCGAGTTCAAATTTCCAAAGAAGTTAATGCTTAGGGATTCAGAACACTTTCATGGGAAGGTGCAAAAGAAACAAAAATTCAGCTTAAGATGGTGATCATCACATGGTGAGAGTATGGATCTCCCAATGAGTAACCACAGGTTCCTGTAAATACCCAGGTCTTCTTAAAGAATCATCTCCACTTAAAAAAGGATTTAAAATAAAAAAGGATTTAAAATAAGTACATAAATATTTTTAGAATACCCAAAAATATTTTATTTATTAATTATTGGATACAGACAGAGAAATTGAGAGGAGAGGAGGTAGAGAGGGAAAGAGACAGAGAGCAGCCCTGCTTCTCCACTTGTGAAGCTTCCCCCTGCAGGTGGGGATCTGGAGTTTGAACCTGGATCCTTGCACACTGTAATGTGAATGCTTAGCTAGGTGCACTACCACCTGGCCCCTGGCTTATTGCTTTCTAATTATCCACTAGATACTGTTGCAAATTTTTGATTAGTTTAAATGGAAGATGTGTATCTTGGACTCTTGTTCTCTGAAGAATTCTCTGAGAAGAGGACTTCATATTTGTTCTCTGATGTTATTAAAGAATGTTCTTTAAGTTATTAAAGGATGTTCTTCAGTTCCAAGCAGACCTTCTGCATTACACATTTCAGACACTGGCAATTATTGAGATTATATTTGTCATTCCTCATGGAAAGAAATATCCTGCACTTTCCCCATAAATGTAATTTCCTCCTACATCAAGAAGCTGTTATATTATGCTTTGTTGTCCCACTCATGCCCGATTGTATTCAATATTTGTGTAGAGCATTTGTAGAAATTGTACAAGAATCTGTTTGGTATACCTTTCGCTATAGCATTAAAATATTGTAGCCCCCCCCCAATGGATTTATGGACCTACTAACTTTTTCCAGAATGGAAACCTCAAATCTCATCTGCTATATTCTTGCCTGTAGGTTCCACATTATTAAATAATTTGTTCTGCTTTATATCTTAATGCTTTTTCAGACACCAAATTGCAGATGCTACCATGATGCCAATATGACTCCCCCAGACAGATGACCTCTCACCAATGTACCCTGGTACCCCACCTCTCTGAAGCCCTGCCCCACTAGGGAAAGATAGAAACAAGCTGGGAGTATGGATCAACTTGCCAATGTGTCCAGTGGAGAAGCACTTACAGAAGCCAAACCTTCCACCTTCTGCACCCCATAATGACCCTGGGTCCATACTCCCAAATATTAAGAATAGGAAAGTTTCCATTGGAGGTGATGGGGTATGGAACTTTGGTGGTGGGAAATGTGTGGAATTTTACCCCTCTTATCCTATGGTTTTGACAATATTTTCTAATTTTTTAATTTTATAAATAAATTAAATAAAGAGGCTTCACTGAACATTTTCTTGTTTCTACAAAATGATGCCACCCACCTGACATTACTGAGATTGAAATACATTTGAAAATCATTTAGGACACAGAGTTGTTGGTTCTTAGACACAACCATGATAACATTGTGAATGTATTAAAATTCTGAAACTTCTTAGTAGGTATGGAATAATGAAGTTTTTCTTAACATGATGAACTGTTAACATCAAACTAATTTACTGTAGTAAGCCAAAGGGAAACATTAAGGCTTTCCTTTAGCCTGTTTAAAAAATAAAAAAAAAACAGGGAGTCAGGCAGTAGCGCAACAGGTTAAGTGCAGGTGGCGCAAAGCGCAAGGTCCGGCATAAGGATCCCAGTTCAAGCCCTCGGCTCCCCACCTGCAGGGGAGTCACTTCACAGGAGGTGAAGCAGGTCTGCAGGTGTCTATCTTTCTCTCCCCCTCTCTGTCTTCCCCTCCTCTCTCCATTTTTCTCTTTCCTATCCAACAACAACGACATCAATACCACAACACTGTTAAACAACAAAGACAACAAAAGGGAAAATAAATAAATAAATAAATAATTAAAAAATAAAAAAAAATAGTGGTCTGGGAGGTGGTGCAGTGGTAAAGCAGCTTTGGACTCTCAAGCATGAGGTCCTGAGTTTGCTCCCCGGCAGCACATGTGCCAGAGTGATGTCTGGTTCTTTCTCTCTCCTCATATCTTTCTCATAAATAAATAAAATCTTTAAAAAGAAAGAAAGAAAGAAAAGAAAAGAAGGAAGGGGTTTCCAGGGTCACACACTTTTCAAAGAGTTTGAACAGTGTCTCTTACATTCTGTTCCTATAAGGTGGGTACTATTGTTATCCCTAAGCTGCAGTGAAGAGCCTTAGATGTAAAATGTCATGTAGACCCCACAAGAGGTTAAGAGGTTAGACATCCAGTAAGCAGGAGGACTCCAGTCAACAATTTTGTTTTGCCACCATGGTTGTTGTTGGGACTCAGTGTCAACTCACAGACAACTCCATCACTCTGGTGGTCATTTCCCTCTTTTTCTTTGATAGAGGCTAAGAGATAGAGAGAAAATGGGATACATGCATTTCTACTCCACCACTCATGAAGCTTCTCTCCTGCAAGTAGAGACTGAGGGCTTGAACCTGGGCCCTTTAGGATGCTAATGTGTGTGGTCTACCAGGTATGCCACCACCTAGCTCACTAGTTAGAACTTTTATGTATCTGCTATGTGGTCTCAGTGAAGTATCATCCTACCAAGTAAAAGAAAAAAAAAATCTGACCATCTTTAAATCCCTAAGAATTAAATTCATAGAATTTTACTTATTTAGATATTGAAATATATTTGATACCACTTTGTAAAATAATTAATAATAGAAATATTATAAATAAATTATAATTTCATTTAAATAAGAACAAGAGAATAGGAGGAAAAAAACAATTTTCAAACAAAGCCCAAAATAAAGCTGGAGAAATAGTTTGAGTACTGTGTTGTTTTGCCATCTGTACAGCCCAGTCTCAAGCACAGCTTCTGATCTCTTTCAATCTCTTTCTGTCTCTGTGTTTTTATAAAAAAAAAAAAAAAGGAGGGGAAGGGGCAGGGCAGTGGCACACATGTGTGATGACCGAGGTATAAACACTTGGTCCCCATCTACAGAGCAGAATGTTTATGACTGATGGAGTAGTACTACAGATGCCTCTTTCTCTCCCATTTTGCAGCAAATATTCAACTTACCTCCAAATCCATCAGGCACATAAGTTTTAAGAACAATATTGCAGAAAATTGTTGGCAGTGATAGAGGTTTGTTTCCTTCATTTCGAAGGGAAATGTGTCGATAGCCTGCCTGGAGGCCATCCAGTGGAAGAATCCTCTGGCCTATGAGCTTGTTGTTGTCATCATATACTGCTATTCTTAAGACTGCCAGGTCAGGGAGGATCACCTGCAAACAAAGAATCATACTTTTCATTGATTTTTATAATGCCACTCCTCCAGGAATGGCACCAGAGTTATCCTGTTTTTAAATACTTTATGGTGAAACTTTACACAAGATCAATTTTCACTTCTGAAGAAGAAAGGATAAGCTACAGAGCTCAACTAAGATAGGGAATTTGAATAGGGTTTCTAGCAATCTATCTATTCAGATAATGTGAATGTGCAAACTAAATAGTTTTACCCTTGTTATCTCTCCACATTCCCTTATAATGGATGAGCAAAAGTAAACGCTCAGAGATAAAGTAACCTAATCTCAGAGACAGTGACAGCTAGGCCTGGGAACTAGGTTCTTCACCTCTACTGGGACTGCTTCTGACAACCGGTTCTACCTATTTTTATGAATATTCAAGTATCTTTGAAGACATTATCTTGTAAATGAGCAAATTTTTAATGTATATTTTAATATTTATTTGTGTAGAGGCTGCTACAAACATTAATATATACATAACATATTAACTCCTGGCAACCCCTCCCCCCATTTAAATAAATGGACATTCAATTTATGCTCAGATAAAAGAATCCTCATTAAGAGATAAAACTAAGCATTATTGAAGAAAGAAATTCTAGTGTTCTTAGTCAAGGATGCTTTTTTAAAAAAATTATTTATTTATTTATTTCCTTTTTGTTGCCCTTGTTTTTATTATTGTTGTAGTTATTATTGTTGTTGTTGTTGATGTCATCATTGTTGGATAGAACAGAGAGAAATGGAGAGAGGAGAAGACAGAGAGGGGAGAGAAAGATAGACACCTGCAGACCTGCTTCACCGCCTGTGAAGTGACTCCCCTGCAGGTGGGGAGCCGGGGCTCGAACCGGGATCCTTATGCAGGTCCTTGAATTTTGCACCACGTGCGCTTAATCCACTGCGCTACTGCCCAACTACCCAAGGATGCCTTTTTATTGACTATAAGCAGCCAAGATATTTTGGTTGATTTGAGTATTATGATTAATCTAGATAATGAATTGGTTGCCTAACTAGGTAAGAGGTATGTGAAGAAGAAATCTCAAGTTAAAATTAAATCTCTTCAATCTTTATTGCTCTGCACATGGTGAATGGAGTTTACTTTGTGAGACAACAACAAACTAATAATAATAATAAGAAGAAGAAGAAGAAGAAGAAGAAGAAGAAGAAAAAAAGAAGAAAGAAAACAGAAACAAATCACTTGATATAAGGAAAGACACTTTAACTTTTGTAACAGAATGATGGAGTCAGGATTGGTAATTTGTTTCTCAGGTCAGTAACATGATGTATAAAACCAACTTTGCTGTGCCTTAATCATCCAAAACAATTATTGCCTGCAGTTAACATTCTGAATTTGTAGAAATGCATGCAATGATTTGTCAAAGAACAATGACCATACAGACCACAGATCTAGTTAATACAAATTGGGAAAAAAAAAACAAAACAGGGGATTCCCGGAAGATGGCGGACTGAGAAGCTGCTAGTGGCTTGAGCTCTGACCACATCTTCTGGAAACGGCAGGATTTTCTGCCTTTAGTAGGCCAGTCAATAAGGGGTCCTAGCGGTGACACCAAGGAGGTGACTATAACTTAATTTGGGTTAAGAAATAGATTAGAAAAAAAGGGGAAAAAATTTTTCCTTTTAATTATTAAGCACACCTCCTAGCCCTTCCCCCCCCATAACCAGTCCCTGGGGACCAGCTCCTAGCAGGCTCCCCTGCTGAGCTTCTGTCTTTACCAAATTCTACCAGGGAGTATCATTCATTCTAAGTCTATACCCTTCTGAAACCTCTGGCCTTTTTTCTTTCTAAGTAGCCAACCCCCCCCACCTCACCCCGCATAGCTAATTAAATAATTAAAAATAAATAAATTAAAAAAATCTTTCCTTTCACCGCTCTTTTATGACTGTTCTTTTTCTTATCTTTTTCATTTTTCTCTCTTTTTTTTTCTTTTTCTCATTCTTGTCATCCTTTCTTCCTTAATCCTACAGCTTCCAAAACTACAGGCCCCAGCCCCCACACCACCAAACAGTGTGCTTTTTTGAATTCACTGATACACATTTGGGAATTATTTTGGGGAAGTATTCTGACTCAGTGTGGACTCTCACTTCGAGTGTCTCTGCTCAACTTCCCTTCCTCCTTTAGCCACCCCTAGAATATACAGTGGATAGTAGATTTGCATAACTGTCTATTTCAGCTATCCTTGTCTAGTCCTGAGGTTTTTTTTTTTTTTCTCACTCTTAACAATCAGCTGCCTCTGATCATGAGGTTTGAGGTAATCTGGGACAGGGTTTTTTTTTGTTTTTTTTTTACCCTGCTCTATTTTACTATTAATATTATATAAAGGCATATATCTTCCCCCCCCCCTTTAGGTTGATCAGAATTAACTCTTAGGGTATCTTTCATTGCTAGGGTAGTGGGCATCTTATCTATTGTGGGAGGAACTTGTCTCCTTACTCCTACCTCCCCTATAGACTCTCCCCTCCCTCCTCCTTCTAGCTAATTAAAAAAATTAAATTGGGGGTCGGGCGGTGGAGCAGTGGGTTAAGCGCACGTGGCGCAATGCGCAGGGACCGGCGTAAGGATCCCGGTTCGAGCCCCCGGCTCCCCACCTGCAGGGGAGTCGCTTCACAGGCGGTGAAGCAGGTCTGCAGGTGTCTATCTTTCTCTCCCCCTCTCTCTCTGTCTTCCCCTCCTCTCTCCATTTCTCTCTGTCCTATCCAACAACAAAGCAACGTCAACAATGGCAATAATAACCGCAACGAGGCTGCAACAACTAGGGCAACAAAAAGGGGGAAAAATAGCCTCCTGGAGCGGTGGATTCATGGTGCAGGCACCGAGCCCAGCAATAACCCTGGAAAAAAAATTAAATTAAATTAAAAATAAAGTAATCAAAAAAACCCTTTCCTTTCACTGCTCTTTAATTACAGCTCTTTTTCTTATCTTTTCCCTTTTCTCTCACTTGTCTCTTTTTTCTTTATCTTTCCTTTTTTTTTATCTTGTCATACACTTCTTCCTTCCTTCTTCTTTGCCTTTCTGAATTTGTGAATTATTTTGGGGAAGAAATCTGACTCAGAGTGGACTCTCTATGTGTGTATCTCTGCTCTAGTTCCCTTTCCCCTCTTGTTACCCCTAGAATATACAGTGGACAGTAGATTTTCATAACTGTCTATTCTTGCTATCCCTTCTTTCTTTTCTCTTTCTTCTTCACTGGGATTTGGTTACTATTTTTTTCACAGACTGGAGAAATTGTTTGGCTAACTGGTAGTGATTAAACTGCTTCAATACTTGCTTCAGTTGCTACTGTAATTCCTGAGGTTGGTGAGTGCAATTGTCATAAAGGTATTTAGTACAGTGTTGCTTGTACTCAAGACACAAAAGCTGAGGAACAACAGAGCATAAAAAAGAAACACATAAATCAAAAAAATGGGTAGATCAAAAACAAATAAAACTGCTACTCCAATGAATGAAGACAAGAGCCCAGAAGAAACTACAAATCATCCAGAAGTAACCATAGATAAGAAAAGTATGCAAGCAATAATAAACTTATTAATCACAGAAATGAAAACAACATTGGAGGAAAGGAATGGCAGTATTAGGGAAACAACAGTTGAGACCCCCAAGGAAAATACTGATTATCTTGAGGCAATTAGAGGACTGAAAGCTGAAATAGCTGTAATGAAGAAAGAAGCTGAGGCAAGGGAAGGCAGACTAACAGAAGCAGAAAAACAGAATTAGTCAGACAGAGGATGAGTTAGAGAAAATGAAGAAAGAGGTGAAAGAGCTTAAAAAGAGATTGAGAGACACTGAAAACAACAACAGAGACATATGGGATGATCTCAAAAGAAGTAACATTCAGATAATTGGCCTGCCAGAGGAAGAAAGAGAGGAAGGGGAAGCAAACATTCTAGAGGAAATAATAGAAGAAAACTTCCCAGACCTGAATAACAGAAAGGACATCAAGATTCAAGAGGCCCAGAGAGTACCAAACAGAATCAACCCAGACCTGAAGACACCAAGACACATCATAGTCACAATGAGAAGAAGTAAGGATAAAGAAAGGATCCTAAAGGCTGCAAGAGAGAAACAAAAAGTCACATACAAGGGAAAACCCATAAGATTATCTGCAGAATTCTCCACTCAAACTCTAAAAGCCAGAAGAGAATGGCAAGATATCTATCAAGCCCTGAATGAAAAAGGGTTTCAACCAAGGATAATATATCCTGTTAGACTTTCATTCAAACTAGACGGAGGGATCAAAACCTTCTTAGACAAACAACAGTTAAAGGAGTCAACCATCACCAAACCGGCCCTGAAAGAAGTTCTAAAAGACCTCTTATAAACAAGAACATCACTTTAATACTGGCAATATATCAGAGCAAACAAAAAAAATTTTTTTTTGAACAATGGCACTACAATACATTAAATCCATAATATCAATAAATGTCAATGGCTTAAACTCACCCATCAAAAGGCACGGATTTGGGGGATGGATCAGAAAACATAATCCAACCATATGCTGCTTGCAAGAATCCCATCTGTCACAACAAGATAAACACAGACTTAAAGAGAAAGGATGGAAAACTATCATAGAGGCCAACAAAAAAGGGCAGGAACAGCCATTCTCATCTCAGACACGATAGATTTTAAATTAAATAAAGTAATAAAAGATAGGCAAGGATACTACATAATGATTAGAGGATCAATCAGCCAAGAAGACTTTACAATCATTAACATCTAGGCACCCAATGAGGGACCATCTAAATACGTCAAGCACTTACTGAAAGAATTTCAAAAATACATCAATAGTAATACAATAATAGTGGGAGACTTCAATACCCCACTCTCACACTTAGACAGATCAACAAAGCAGAGAACCAACAAGATACAAGAGAATTGAATGAAGAGATTGACAGACTAGACCTCTTGGACATTTTCAGACTCCTTCACCCCCAAAAACTGGGATACACCTTCTTTTCAAATCCACATAACACATACTCAAGGATAGACCACATGTTTGGCCACAAAGACAGCATCAATAAATTCAAGAACATTGAAATCATCCCAAGTATCTTCTCAGACCACAGTGGAATAAAACTAACATTTAACAACAAACAGACAATTATTAAAGTCACAGAATTTGGAAACTAAACAACATACTCCTTAAGAACCACTGGGTCACAGATTCACTCAAGCAGGAAATTCAAATGTTCCTGGAAACAAATGAAATTGAAGACACAACCTATCAAAATATTTGGGACACAGCTAAAGCAGTACTGAGAGGGAAATTTATAGACATACATTCACATATTAAACACCAAGAAGAAGCTCAAATGAACGACCTTACTGCACACCTCAAGGACTTAGAGGAAGAGGAACAAAGGAACCCTAAAACATCCAGAAGGACAGAAATCACTAAAGTTAGAGCAGAAATAAACAACACTGAAAATAAAAGAACCATACAAAAGATCAATGAAGCCAAATGTTGGTTCTTTGAAAGATTAAACAAAATTGACAAACCCACAGCCAGACTCACCAAACAAAAAAGAGAGAAGACTCAAATTAATAGAATTGTAAACGACGGAGGAGATATCACAACTGACACCACAGAAATCCAGAGAATCCTGCGAAACTTCTATAAAGAACTATAGCTAGAGAATCTCGAAGAAATGGAACAATTTCTAGAAGCATATGCCCTTCCAAAACTGAACCAAGAAGAACTACAAAATCTAAATGCACCAATCACAGACAAAGAAATTGAAACCGTTATTAAGAACCTCCCCAACAACAAAAGTCCTGGACCAGATGGTTTCACAAATGAATTCTACAAAACTTTCAGGAAACAGCTAGTACCCATTCTTCTTAAGCTTTTCCATAAGATTGAAGAAACACGAATACTCCCTTCCACCTTCTATGAAGCCAACATCACCCTGATAACAAAAGCTGATAGGGACAGAACAAAAAAGGAAAACTACAGACCAATATCTCTGATGAACATAGATGCCAAAATATTAAACAAGATCTTGGCCAACCGGATACAGCAACATATCAAAAAGATTGTTCATCACGACCAAGTGGGATTCATCCCAGGAATGCAAGGCTGGTTCAACATCCGTAAGTCAATCAATGTCATTCACCACATCAATAAAAGCAAAGCCAAAAACCACATGATTATCTCAATAGATGCAGAGAAAGCCTTTGACAAAATCCAACACCCATTCATGCTCAAAACTCTACAAAAAATGGGAATAGATGGGAAATTACTCAAGATAGTGCAGTCTATATATAGCAAACCTACAGCCAACATCATACTCAATGGACAGAAGCTGAAAGCATTCCCTCTCAGATCGGGGACTAGACAGGGCTGTCCACTGTCACCGTTACTCTTCAACATAGTATTGGAAGTTCTTGCCATAGCAATCAGGCAAGAGAAAGAAATCAAAGGGATACAGATTGGAAGGGAAGAAGTCAAGCTCTCACTATTTGCAGATGATATGATAGTATACATAGAAAAACCTAAAGAATCCAGCAGAAAACTACTGGAAGTTATTAGGCAATATAGCAAGGTATCAGGCTACAAAATCAGTGTATAAAAATCAGTGGCATTTCTTTATGAAAACACTAAATCTGAAGAAGAAGACATCCAGAAATCACTCCCATTTATTGTTTCCGCAAAATCATTCAAATACCTAGGAGTAAAGTTGACCAAAAAAGTGAAAGACTTATATACTGAAAACTATGAGTCGCTACTCAATGAAATACAAACTGATACCAAGAAATGGAAAGATATCCCATGCTCATGGATTGGAAGAATAAATATCATCAAAATGAATATTCTCCCCAGAGCCATATACAAATTTAATGCAATACCCATCAAAGTTCCACCAAGCTTCTTTAAGAGAATAGAACAAACATTACAATCATTTATCTGGAACATGAAAACACCTAGAATAGCCAAGACCATCTTAAGGAAAAGAAACAGAAATGGAGGCAGCATACTCCCAGACCTTAAACTATATTATAAAGCCATCATCATCAAATCAGCATGGTACTGGAACAAAAATAGGCACACAGACAGTGGAACAGAATTGAAAGCCCAGAAATAAATCCTCACACCTACGGACATCTAATCTTTGATAAGGCGGCCCAAAGCATTAAATGGAAAAAGGAGGCTTTCTTCAATAAATGGTTCTGGGAAAACTGGGTTGTAACATGCAGAAGAATGAAATTGAACCACTTTATCTCACCAGAAACAAAAATCAACTCCAAATGGATCAAAGACCTAGATGTCAGATTAGAAACAATCAAATACTTAGAGGAAAACATTGGTAAAACACTTTCCCACATACACCTCAAGGACATCTTTGATGAATCAAACCCAATTGCAAGGAAGACTAAAGCAAAAACAAACCAATGGGACTACATCAAATTGAAAAGCTTCTGCACATCCAAAGAAACTATCACACAAACAAAGAGACCCCTCACAGAATGGGAGATCTTCACATGCCATACATCAGACAAGAAACTAATCACCAAAATATATAAAGAGCTCAGCAAACTTAGCACCAAAAAAGAAAATGACCCCATCCAAAAATGGGCAGAGGATATGAACAAAACATTCACTACAGAGGAGATCCAAAAGGCTAACAAACATATGAAAAACTGCTCTAGGTCACTGATTGTCAGAGAAATGCAAATTAAGACAACACTAAGATGCCACCTCACTCCTGTAAGAATGGCATACATCAAAAAGGACAGCAGCAACAAATGCTGGAGAGGTTGTGGGGACAGAGGAACCCTTTTACATTGCTGGTGGGAATTTAAATTGGTACAGCCTCTGTGGTGAGCAGTCTGGAAAACTCTCAGAAGGCTAGACATGGACCTTCCATATGATCCAGTAATTCCTCTCCTGGGGTTATACCCCAAGAACTCCATAACACCCAACCAAAAAGAGGTGTGTACTCCTATGTTCATAGCAGCAGAATTCATAATAGCTAAAACCTGAAAGCAACCCAGGTGCCCAACAACAGATGAGTGGCTGAGAAAGCTGTGGTATATATACACAATGGAATACTATGCGGCTATCAAGAACAATGAACCCACCTTCTCTGACCCATCTTGGACAGAGCTAGAAGGAATTATGTTAAGTGAGCTAAGTCAGAAAGATAAAGATGAGTATGGGATGATCCCACTCATCAACAGAAGTTGAGTAAGAAGATCTGAAAGGGAAACTAAAAGCAGGACCTGACTAAATTGTAAGTAGGGCACCAAAGTGAAAACCCTGTGGTGAGGGGTAGACATGCAGCTAGCTTCCTGGGCCAGTGGGGGGTGGGAGTGCGTGGGAGGGATGGGTCACAGTCTTTTGATGGTGGGAATGGTGTTTATGTACACTCCTAGTAAAACATAGTCATATAAATCACTAGTTAGTTAATACGAGAGGGGGAAAATTAATTGTATGTCTCGAAGTTTTTCAAAACACAAACTGAATCTTTTCAGTATATAGGCTGTATAATTGATATGCAGACTCTCTCAAAAGCCTAGACCAAGTAGATCAGAAACAACCAATAGCACAGCTATATACAAGATACTGGGTACTGTACAGCAAACCATAACAAAAGGACTTTTTAAAGTTAACCCAATTACCAAATAATGTGATGATAACATTAACTATCGACTGTCTTTTTGAACCCTAAGACAGCAGGAACCTCACATCTCCACTATAGAGCCTCTACTTCCCCCAGTCCTGGAACCCTTGGATAGGGCCCACTTTCCCGTATGCCTCTTCCAATCCATATCAAATAATATTGCATCTGCCGATCACAAACTAACAAACACAATGATTGCCACCTCAACATGCTTCACTTCAGATTGTGTCCAGAGACTTCACGTGTGGAATGACAACCCTTCAGCTTCATTACTCGGGTGAGACCTTTCCTTTCATAGTATACTCTGATTCCTTCTCAGGTGGTTCACTTTCTAACAAAGTCCCAAAACCTAGATATACACCAGTTTCTGTGAGAGAGAGCATATGTTCACACGTATCCGTAAACTACTGCAAAATATATACCAGAAAGCAGAAGTACACTAGAGTTTGCAGTGAGTACCCCCCTAACACTTCCTCTCCACTATTCCAAGCTTTGGGTCCATGATTGCTCAACAAATTGTTTGGCTTTGTATGTTAACTCTCTTTTCAGTCACCAGGTTCCAGATGTCATCAGGATGCCGGCCAGGCTTCCCTATACTGAAGACCCCACCAATGTGTCCTGGAGCTCTGCTTCCCCAGAGACCCACCCTACTAGGGAAAGAGAGAGGCAGACTGGGAGTATGCACCGACCAGTCAATGCCCATGTTCAGCGGGGAAGCAATTACAGAAGCCAGACCTTCTACCTTCTGCAACCCACAGTGACCTTGGGTCCATGCTCCCAGAGGGCTAGAGAATGGGAAAGCTATCAGGGGAGGGGGTGGGATATGGAGATTGGGTGGTGGGAATTGTGTGGAATTGTACCCCTCCTACCCTATGGTTTTGTTAATTAATCCTTTCTTAAATAAAAAAAAACAATGGAGAGAATAAAAAAGAATCACAGTCATGCATGTATTCTGTGATGGAAGAGACATTGAAGCAGCTACAGAAATGATCTATTAGAAGGGAAATAAAAGGCCTTTTCTGCCTGTCACTGTCCCTATCTCAAGAAGATTTTATGCTCCAAAATGTGGCCAAGTGAGTGTGATACACTAAAAACATTTTACCTTCCGAAACACAAATGATTCTTCATTGTAAACTGGATTGAGTCCATTGTTCATCACCATGCGAGTTCGGAATTCCTTTCTTATAGTATCAGTGGGTAGACCATACATATCCACTTCCACATAGGTGCCAATTTTCTTATCAGATAAGAACTGACCCGATATAACCTGCAGCAATAGATAAGTGAGATGAGAAAGAAATGAAGCCTGTGGAATTCATACTCCCAAAGGATAACCGAGGAAGTAAGGTCCAGATTCATCTTTAGAAATGTTTATTATCTATGGAAATAATCAGATCTTACACTAGTACACCATTATTACCCAACGTTCAGACTTGATGGTAGTGGTCACTCTTGATGTTGTACATTTTATGGATTTGGACAACATGTGTAGTGACATACATCTGCCCTTGTCATGCATAACAGTTGCTTTCTTTCTTTTTTTAAGGTTTTTAAAAAAATATTTATTTATTCCCTTTTGTTGGCCTTGTTCTTTTATTGTTATAGCTATAAATGCCTTGTCATGTGTGTGATCTAAGTTTGAGTTCCAGTACCATATAGAAAGTGCTGTGGCACTGGGGGAAGTTCCAGGGCTGTGGTGTGTCCAGCTGTCTCCCATTTACCTCTATACCTTCCCCCCAGTCTTTAGATGAAAATGCAGCCAGAGCAGGGAAAAACAGTGAGGAGACTCTGAATCTAAGAAAAAAAATATGATTTGGTTTGAATCATACAGCATATTGCCCTTTTATTGGTTTCTTTCACTTTGCAACATGCATTTAAGTTTCTTTATGTATTATTTTTATGTGTGTGTTTCCTTTGCTAGCTCATTTCTTTTTAGTGCTGAAAAATTGTCTAGATACACCACAGTTTATCAATCTATTCAACTACTAAAACATATCTTGGTTGCCTTCAAATTTTAGAACATTACAATCATCTTGTGTGGGTTTTTTGGAGTGGAACATTAGTCCCCTGGATCAATACCAAGGGGCATGATGGCTGGATTGTTATGGTAAGAGTATGTTATGAGGTCAAGAATACAGTTCATTTACAGAGTGTAGGACTCATGTGTATGAGTCCCTGGGTTTGATATCTAGACATCTGTATCTACACACACACACACACACACACACACACACACACACACACACACACACACACACACACAGACACACTGTTGTTTGGTAAGACACTGACAAACTTCCCTCCAATGTGGCTGTATCATCTTACAAACCTGGCAGAAAGCAATGAAAGTTTCTGTTGTTGTACCTACTAATTTCTTTAGTAGGTACTTTTCTGAATTGGTATCTTTCAGTAAAATTCACCAACAATTTTAATGGTGAAAGACATTTAATAAAGAAAAACAGAACTTTAAGCAAAGTTGAGTACACATGTACTTTGTAACTTGACATGACTTATTGTCATTGTGATTTATCGATACTGTTCCAGAGACTGAGCTTTTCTGGTAAAGTGCACACTTTACCAAATTGAGGACACAGGTTCAAGTCCCTGACGCTACACAAGTGCATCAAGAGAAGTTTTATGAATGTTTTTCTCCCTTTCTTTTGCTATCTGAAATTAAAAAGAGCTAAAGGGCCTGCTGGTGGCATGTTCAGTAGAGCAAATAACATGCATATGCATTACCAGGTGCAAGGACCTAGGTTTAAGCCATCTGGTCCCCACCTGCAGGGGGAAAGTTTCATGCTAAGCAGTGCTGTGGGTCTTTCTTTTCCCTCTGTGTCTCTCCCTCTCTTTTCATATTTCTCTCTCTCTCTCTCTCTCTCTTGAAAGCCTTAGCACCAAGAAGAAAAACTTAGGGGTGGGGAGAGTGCTGGGGGTAAAAAGAGTTTTCCAGGATGTTTGTATTCACATTTATACTATTCAGAGAAGAGCAGGGGCCTTACCTGCACTGAACAAGTGGCTGCTATAACTCCATCAACAGGAGTTTCAGAGAAAGGATCAAATGTTCGATCTGGCCGTCTCATGAAATCTGGTTTGAGAAGGTACCTGGTGGACAAAAACAAAGGAATTTGCTTTATTAGTTAATTAAAAAATGAAACAAAAACTAAAATGCCTACTCTCCATGTCACTGAATAAATATTTCACTTTATCACTTTAAACTCTAGTCTTCACTTTAAGGCAGAGAGTCCTAGGAGAGCCAAAACAATTATGAAAAGGGACAAAGTTAGAAGTTTCCAACTTCTCAATTTTAAATACTCCTACAAAACAACAATAATCATTATAGTGTGGTATTGGCATAAGGCTACACATATAAACCAATGAGAGAGAATTGAGAGCCAGAAATATATCTAAATTTTCCAAGGTCTGTTGATTTTTGACAGGAATACCAAACCATTTCTATACTTTACAGGGTTGGGGAAAATCCAGCCTATGGGCCATATGTCTATTCCTACCAGTGTAAGTAAAGGGAGGACCTTCCTATTTTTTTAAATCTTCAAAATCAAGCTTATTAAAATATTCTGGTTATTTCCTTGGTGAAAGTAATCTGAGTCCAATGGCATGGTCTCCCAACAGACTGGCCCAGAAGAGGCAGAATTTAGGGGGTGGGGAAATATGGGGTGTTAAATGTTTTACTACTATTGCTAGACTCAGTGGTAGAAGTGTGTTTTTGGAAACTGAAGTTTCTTTAACAAACAAACAATCAAACACAGTGATTGGTTGCTACCATTGGCTTAAAAGGCTCCAAATGGTTCTTTACAGAAATGCAGCCAGCCCACAGACACAGCCCACAAAGAATTAAAAAAAGTCCCAGTAAAGGGCTTTGGAGACAGCATAATAGTTTTTAACAAGGGCAACGTAGTAAAAGCCACATAGCACCCCGGCTCTATTGTCACGTTTGTCACCTAGGGACATAGAAGCACACATCTCAGAAAGCTCCCTCTCTATATTCTGTTGGTGACAATATTTGCCTTCAAGATAAGTAAGGAGTGGGGATATGGTTCTAGGAGGATTTTTAAAAAGATTTAAAAAATATTTGTTTATTCCCTTTTGTTGCCCTTGTTTTTTATTGTTGTAGTTATTGCTGTTGTTGTTGGATAGGACAGAGAGAAATGGAGAGAGGAGGGAAGACAGAGAGGGGGAGAGAAAGAGACACCTGCAGACCTGCTTCACCGCCTGTGAAGCGACTCCCCTGCAGGTGGGGAGCCGGGGTTCTAACCGGGATCCTTATAGGAAGCTTTTAACAGTACTGTATTTTGGGTAGCTTTTAACAGTACTGTATTTTGCAGTAGCGCAGTGGGTTAAGCGCAGGTGGCGCAAAGCACAGGACAGACATAAAGAGGTCTGCAGGTGCACCACCTGCACTTAACCCACTGCGCTACTGCCGGGCTCCCTATAGGAAGCTTTTAACAGTACTGTATTTTGGGTAGCTTTTAACAGTACTGTATTTTGCAGTAGCGCAGTGGGTTAAGCGCAGGTGGCGCAAAGCACAGGACAGACATAAAGAGGTCTGCAGGTGTCTGTCTTTCTCTCCCCCTCTCTGTCTTCCCCTCCTCTCTCCATTTCTCTCTGTTCTATCCAAGAACAACGACAACAATTAAAAAGGGCAACAAAAGGGAATAAATAAATTAATAAATATATAAACAAACAGTACTGTCTTTTTAATAGTACTTTACCTTTTTAACAGTACTGCCTCCTATAGCTAGGCTGCCTCAACGAGCAATCATATGTATATGTATTTGTATGTATATGTGTATGTGTATATGTATATATTTGTCAGTGGTAACACTATTTTCTTTCTTTTTCTTTATTGCGGGGATTAATGGTTTGCAGTCAACAGTAAAATACAGTAATCTGCACATGTATAATATTACTCAGTTTTCCATGTACCAACTCAACCACCTCTAGGTTCTCCTCTGCCATCATGTTCCAGGACCTGAACCTTTCCCATCCCCCACCCGAGGTTTTTTTTTTTACTTTGGTGCAATATACCAAACAATCATATGTTTTTGATCATCTGGAAGATTTGAATTTTTGGTCACTTGGCCTCAAAGACATCAGTTTAGAATTCAGATTACAGTAGCGGTGTCCTTGTTTGTGAATGTATTTTAAAGTAAGTAATGATGGCAGAGTAAGATGCTGAATAAATCAACTATGGCAAAATAAATGAATATATAAATTTATGAAAAGGAAATAATGGATACAAACAACTCCTTTTATCTGAAAAGTTTCACTTCTTATATTAGTACTGTAAGAGGCAAGAATGAAATTTAGTTGTTACTAGCCAAGAGGAAGGTCCCCAGGAAGGCTTACACAGCCAGGTAGATTGTATCTCATTTTCTTTCTTTCTTCCTTCCTTCCTTTCTTCCTCTCTCTCTTTTTCCTTCCTTCTTTCCTCCCTCCCTCCCTCCCTCCCTTCCTTCCTTCCTTCCTCTTTCTCTCTCTTTCTTTCTTGCTTTTGATTACAATGCTCCCAACAAACTTTGTTTTTCCTTTCAATTTCAATCAGAAAGAGAAAGCACAAGGGAAATAACATAGTATTGCTTCACTGTTTATGGAACTTTCACTTAGTGCCAAGTATAGTGTTCCCAAGTGGTTCCAGGGCCTCAACCTCTGATTCTTGTGCATTACATAGTGTGTGCTTTATCTGGTGAGTTATCTCTTTCCAGTTGCCTCTCTGAATGTTGTGTGCTGGGGTTTCCTTCATGATCAATTTAAAGGGCCAATTTCAACAAATGCTCATTTGATGGTCTCGGTGCATAATCAATCATAAGGTCTTACATTTTCTTAAACCCCCCTTTTGCACAAAAATTTGCAGTTTAAGAAGTACTTGTACAAATAGGTTGACCTTTACTGAGTCATCACAACAAACCCTTTATGGCAGGTGTTACTGTCTTCATTTCATCAAGCAGAAAATCAAGATTCAGTTCTAACACACCTTCCCAGGGCATCATAGCTGGCATTCCTCAGCCTACTGTGGGAGCCCATCCACCAGTCTCAGTAAATGGTCTTCTGCTTATGAACATTTCTAATTAAGTAACAAGATCACTTAAAAAAAATTGGGAGTTGGGCAGTAGCGCAGTGGGTTAAGCACATGTGGCGCAAAGCACAAGGACCGGCATAAGAATACCAATTCGAGCCCCTGGCTCCCCACCTGCAGGGGAGTCGCTTCACAGGCTGTAAAGCAGGTTTGTAGGTGTCTTTCTATCCCCCTTTCTGTCTTCCCCTCCTCTCTCCATTTCTCTCTGTCCTATCCAACAATGATGACATCAGTAACAACAACAATAATAACTACAATAAAACAACAAGGGCAACAAAAGGGAATAAATAAATAAATAAAATATTTTTAAAAATCTTCTGGGGGTGGGGTGGGGGTGGAGGCACATCTGGTAGAGCACACATGCTACAATGAGCAAGGATCGGGGTTCAAGCCCCTGGCCATCACCTGCAGGGGGAAAGCTTCAGGTATAATGAAGTAGTACTGCAGGTGACCCTTTCTCTTTTCCCCCTATCTCCCTTACCCTATTTGTCTCTGCTTCTATCCAAATAAATAAAGAAATAAACAGCTATAACATTTTTTATAGTCCTCTGAAATGCACCTTTGGCTTTTTTTTTCTTTCTCCACACACCCTTTTTTATTTCTTTTAAAGCACACAGCAGAAAGAAATTGCATGTGAGATGGGTGATTAGAGAAATAGGACTGTCAATCATGAGTAGGTATGCTGGCAGAAAACTATCTGGAATGCAGGAAGAGGCAGGAATGTGTACTTCTATGCTCAACTGTTGAAATGGGTTTCTTTTAACTTTTCATTAATAAAAAATGAGATATTCAGGGGCCAGGTGGTGGCACACCTGGTTAAGTATACATAATATTTATAGGCATGGGTACAAGGTTTGAGCCACTGCTCCCTAGCTGCAATGGGGATGGATGCTTCATGAGCAGTGAAGCAGGTCTGCACTTGTCTGTCTTTTTCTCTCTCCCTTTCTATCTCTCCCCACCTTTCAAATCCTCTTTATCCTATCAACTAAAATAGAAAAAGAAACAAGAAAAAAAGAAAAAAAAATGGCTGCTGGGAGTGGTAGATTCACAGTGCTGGCACTGAGCCCCAGTAATATGATAACCCTGGAGGCAATAAATAAATATTCAAAGAGTTTAAGGATTTCCTCACAGTAGCATCATGGGATAGGACTATCTTCCACTGGATAAGGCTAAAGGCTTTAGTGCAGAGGTTTGGAACTTGTGGTGCTGCCTAGGGACAGATGCATTAAAAAAAAAAAAAAAAGGCCTAGAGCTGTTGATCTTAATCTCTATAGAATTAGCTGTACATTTTCATTTAACTTTTCAGCATTTTGGTGAAATTAACATTTCTTGCTTTACTACTTGGGTCACAGATTTTTAAAAATGTCAGTTAAATATAAATTTAAAAAGATAGTGGTCCGGGAGGTGGCACAGTGACTAAGGAACTAGACTCTCAAGCATGAGGTCCTGAGTTCGATCCCCGGCAGCACATGTACCAGAGTTATGGCTGGTCTTCTCCTATCTTTCTCGTGAATAAATAAATAAACTCTTTAAAAAAAAAAAGATGGGATTTTTTTGAAAACTGCTATATACAAAACATGTAAAATAGTCAAATGAAAAAAAAAATTCCTCTTCGCTGCAGTAGATTCAATTTGATATACACAACTTAATTATATATAAAGCAACTGTCTTCCTATATTTGTTCTATGAAAATACACATTTAATATCAATGTATGAGGCTAATGTCTATAGGAGCAGGAATCACTATCTGCTGTAGTTATTAAAAACACAACTATTTAATTTAAAGTGAGTGAGTTAAATATAAGTCTATAGGGTAAAATGATTAACTTGTGGTTAAGTTGAAAAAAAAAGTTCTGGAAGTTCTGGGGGTGGGGCAGTGGCGCACCAGGTCAAGGCACAGGTTAAGCACAAAACTCAAGGACACATATGCAAGGATCCCACCTAGAGCCTCTGGCTCCATACCTGCAGGGGGTGGAGGGGCGGTGCCTCCTAAAGGGTGAAGTAGTTAAGTAGGTCTGCAGGTGTCTCTCTGTCTCTTTGCCTCTCTATCTTCCTCTCCCCTCTCAATTTCTCTCTGTTCTATCCAAAAAAAAAAAAAAAAAAGAAAGGTTCTGCTATTGGAGTAGATGAAGAAAGAATATTTACCAGTAGACTATCTAGGGATTTTATTTGTTTCTACTTGACTTCTCAAAACCAGCTTAAATTTAGCA
This sequence comes from Erinaceus europaeus, assembly GCF_950295315.1. Classification (NCBI taxonomy): domain Eukaryota; kingdom Metazoa; phylum Chordata; class Mammalia; order Eulipotyphla; family Erinaceidae; genus Erinaceus; species Erinaceus europaeus. The sequence continues at coordinate 65,417,103 of NC_080162.1, forward strand.
GCCCCTAATTAAAAATGACACAATTTCATATGGAGTTCTGGAACAGAGTGACAACAGTTTAAAATCACATTACTTACCCACATGATCCATTATACTCAAATTTCCCCTGATTCAACTGCATTGCTAAATCTGTCAAGAGACAAAAATAATTTAGCATTTTATCTCCCTGGACAAAGATGATCTTGACAGGGTAATTTTACACCACAGAAATTAGAGACTAATCCTACGTGAAAAGGTCCTTCAAAATATCACAAGGTACTTATGAATCTGTTTAAGGCAAACAATCTTTCTAGTATGTTGAAGTGACTTTGTTTAACTTAAACATAAAATGCAAACTAAAAAATGAGTCATATAATTGTTAAAATAGTGACAAAAATATTTTCATTTTAAGTGAAAAATTTAAATGTTCTTTTAAATTGACCCACTGAGATCAGGTGACTATAAAACTTGGTTTAAAAGAACAAAAGATAAGCTAGGGAAGTATGCAAAAAAAAAATCTTTTCTCCATTTATCGATTAAAGGGGAATTCTTCTAGGGACATCTTTACTAGCAGGACAAGGCTTGTGAGTTTTCTCTGGCAGGCAGACATAATCTTTCTTTTTTCTCACCACCAAATGAACTGGATCAATTGACAGATTTTTTTTTCTTTTTTAAAATGTGTGGCAGAATCTAACATAGATTAAATACAAGCTATCTAGTGCATCTGTTACTTTAACATCATCTAACCCATGTAATGAAATCATTGACACTTGGGAATATAAACAGACTCATTTTTAAAGAAATGAAACAGCAGCTTATTTTGTTTCTCTCGGAAACACTTTGGGGTTTTTCATAGAATACACTCTATGCTAGTCAGCACTTTTTTGACTAGATGTGACTGTATTGGTGATATCTGCTTATTGTTAACAGTGGAAAGAGTACTTTCTAAGGGAGAAAACAATCACAGCTATACTGTACAAAAAGTATGCAAGTTCTTCTCATTTAATTCTATCAAAATAATGATAATAACTTTGATCCCAACTGAAGAAAACTTAGATACATATTGGAAAAGGAGGCAATATTTAGCAGAAATCATGGCATTCATGAAAAAAGTCAAAACATTACTTTCAAACATTGTTTTATGCTCTACTTTGGATTTTCAATGCCAGTATGGAACTTACTAGAAGGATTTTTCCATTTCAATTCACTTTCTTACCATTACATAAATCTAACAGCCCACTGTTTTGCCATATGTGTCTCTTTTAAAAATGCCCACAGCCAACTGATGGTGAATGTTGGCACCATCCTATCAAAGCTTTCTCATGGAATTTGAGGTCACTGGACATCACTTCCTACCTGGGGTTTGATAGTTCAGTGAAACCATCTGGCAGCCGGCGTTCCAGAAAATCTGAGGCATGTAATTACTGGAATCGACTCTGCCTCCCTTGGGGTAAATGCGACTCATTTGTCGTTTGTTATAGCTATGGAACTTATTAAGGAAAATGGGGGAGAAGAGTATTTTGATAAACAAACAACAAAGGCCAAAATAATAGTGACTAATGTACAGATAGCATTTATATATGATGCTTAAGAGAAAACCATGATTCATTGTATAGGCTTTAGAAAAAAATTCAAATTTGGGCAGAATTCCATAGCTGCTGTGATCTTTTACATGGATTACTTTATTAATCTCATGGATACAACTATATCATTAGCCATTTATCTATTTCACAGACTCCTGCCAAACCCAAAGAGTACCAACCCCCCCATCCCACCTAATACGTAAGGATACTTGACAAATTCAATTGCATGTGTCTTCAAGTAGCCCAGACCCACGGACTCATTAAAAGAAGACATGTTATAATGAATGTTGCGTTCTGTAAAGAGAAACACAGATACTTTCAGAAACCCCACCATCATACCTTTACTGAAAGCCAAGCAACAAATAGAATTATATCTTGAAGCATGAGGCTCTGGAGGCAGATGCTACTTTATATCATATTAGAAAAGTTTCTAATGTTAATAACCTATAGAAGAAGAGGACTTAAAAAAAACTGATGAATTATATTTGGAGTCATTAAACAAATTATTTGCACACCAGTTATCACACTGTTTCTTATGAAATATGTGTGTTTGTGATAATGATTTTTCAAACTCAAATAATTATGAAAAGGTCTAAAATACTTGCACATTTGGAGACCAGCTTTTGAATAAAGGTGGTCTTCTTACAATGTATATATAACACAATGCTATTCGTTAGAATGTTAATAAATCTGCAGTCACTCAGAGCCACCTTGTGGAAATTTTAGAGAATGACAATCCATTACAATCAGCATGCCAGGACACTGAAACAAAATTACAGTGAATAGAATGGTTCCAGTGCCCAGGAAAGAAAACAGCAATAAGTCAGACCATCAGCATAACTCAAGAAAAGCAGACCAAAAAATGGTAATAGTATTTAACCTTTGGTGTTACCTTCAGCCACATGGAAACCTTGAAATTTTACAGGTTGTGCATAGTTGATCATTGTGGACAAATATGGATGGATATTTGTGGTTGCACCTACATATTTATAAGATGCCATCCATGCCTGTTCATCTTCCACAGTAACCAAGCCCTACAAAGAAGGGAAAATATATACATGTCAATAATTTCAGTGGGATTGTTATATGCCATGCTTCTTCAATGAAGACAGCACACACAAACACCAAAGTATCTTCTTCTGCATTTTTATGCTAAAGGAACTTTTGTTGTTGTTGTTATGAGGGTTATCCTGAGGCTCAGTGACTGCACAATGACTCAGCCCACCTCCTTCCCTCTCTCTCTCTTCCTCCCTTCCTTCTTTCCATTTTCTTTCTTTTCCTCTCCCTATCTCTCTTCCTCTCTCCTGATAGAGAGAAGTGGAGAGAGAGAGAGAGAGAGAGAGAGAACTGCTCTACTGCTTGTGAATTGTCCTGCCCTCTCTCCCTTTCATGTAGGGATTAGAAATTTGAACCCAAGTATGCTTATGCTACTGCATGCACCACCACCTGGACCCACTAAAGGATACCTTAGTTTTGTGTGTGACTACTAGGCTTATGCATGATTATTAGGCTTATGCCTAACACCCAGGCCACAGTCCTTTTTCATTCTTTTTGTTCCAGAGAAGTAGAGAGACACCACAGCACAGCTCTACCATCATGGGGTTCCCACCCACACCCTCCTCCTCAATGTCATGGTGTTTGTATGTGGAGCTACAGTTCACAATATGGCTTCATGCACCGTTAGGTGCACACTATACTGAGTCCTGAAGGAAAAGTCCTAAAGGAAAGTAGAAAATAATCTATTGCATTTCCAGGTAATGCAGGAGATAATACAATACCGATCTTTTCTTACAATCCTGGGACAGGTTTTAGATTTTTGAAGACTTTAAAAAAGACTTTAAAGAAACTGTTACTGAAGCTCATAGCAATACTATGAAATATTACAAGTTGGTATTATGACTCATATTCACCAATGGTGATATAAAGTGAAAAACAGTACCTCTTCAACTTTAGGGTACATCCCTATCACTGGAAGGGAGGATTTGCTAAGCAGAGATTCTTGTGCCCTATTCTCAGAATTTCTGTTACAGGAATGAGGATAAAGAGTTTGTATTTCTAAATAGTTCAGTTGGACGGTGGCACACCTGGTTAAGCACACACAATACTGTGTGCAAGGACCCACGCAAGAACTCAAGTTTAAGCCCCTGCTCCCCACTTGTCATGGGGCTGCTTCACTAGCAATGAAGCAGGTGTGCAGGTGTCACATCTTTCCCTTTTATCACTCTCCCCTTTAGATTTCTCTTTGCCTTATTAAGTAAAATAGCAATATATATATATTCCTTAAGGCTCATGATGCACCTGGCTTGGGAACACCCTTTGCTTAGCTTCTTGCTCTAGAGTTTAAGACACACAGAAGTAGTTAGTGGATAGTGTGTTCTAGATAGTGGCTCACAGGTTATTTGAAGAATGAGTTTTTCTCTCTCCACCTCTCCCTCTCTCTCCATCTCTCTCTTTCTGTGAACCACTATCTAGAACACACTGATCTTGATTATTTTCCACTTTGTGAAAAATCTGCTACTTTGCCATAAGTGCATTCCAGGTTTAAGTCCAGCCTCCATCACATTAAAAAAGCTTCAGTGTTGTGGTTTCTTTTTATGCTGTCTCCATCAAAATAAATAAATAAAATAAAAATACTGTTTACAACCTCGATGATTTTGCACAGAGGGAAAATTATAACAAATAAGTTTATGTCTTGGTAAGAACATTAACAACCATAAAAATAACATATTCAAGAATGAGCAACATTCTTGAGAACTTGGAGAAATTAAATTCTCTGTATTGACTACAATTGGTAGATAAACTACTTAACCACGTGAATCAATGATTAGTTAAAACAGAACCAGTTGTCTTATCTGGTGACTTAATGACCAGAACATTCTATATCAACACACTGATATATCACTAGTAAAAAGCTGAGACAAAGGGGGCCAGGCAGTGGTGCGCCTGGTTAAGCACACACATTACAGTGCGCAATGACCCGGCTTTAAGCCCCTGATCTCCACCTGCATCGGAATAGCTTCAGGAGTGTTGAAGCAGGTTCGCAGGTGTCTCTCTGTCTTTTTCCCTCTCTTATCTCCCTCTCCCTTCTCAATTTCTCTCTGTCTCTATCCAATTAGAAAAAAACGGTGAGATAGAGTAACATACTTTATTAACGGTTATTAAAATTCATTTCTTCATATGTCCTAGTTGCCCAAATAAAAGCAGAGATAATGCTGACTTCTTTATTGTGAGTTTAATGATACTAAGTAACACCAGTAGAAAGTGTTAGACACTTGGGATTACATTTTTTCAATTCAGGATTCTCAGTAGTGTGAATTAAAGTTCTACCTACTGATCACATGAGAGGACAGAGATCTTGAAGATTAAAATAACTTGGTCACAGCTATTTTTTAAAAAATATTTATTTATTTATTTATTTATTTATTTCCCCTTCTGTTGTCCTTGTTTTTTTTTAATTATTGTTGTAGTTATTAGGTCACAGCTCTTTTGCTAGTTAATAGCAGTGATCAAATTCCAGCCTGTGCTTTGTTGACCCCAACCTTATGAAATCCTAATGTAAAATAATCTGAGAAGCAACTTGGGAGAGAGTAAAGGCCAGAAATAGACATAATCAGTCTAAAGTTAATACGTAGGAAGTAACAAGTCAGAGTTTTGCCAAAATAAGGTAAGACCCAACAGGCAGAAAGGCAGTGTTTTCTGAAACTCTGAAGCATGGGAACCAAATTACAAAGCATATTTCTGATTGTGACTACCAACAGTCACATTACTATATAAGCCATATACTTAATAAGATGACTTTGTTGAAGATAAAAGAAAATAAAAATGAAATGACATTATTTGGAATAGAGACATAAAAATCGAAATCAAGTAAAAATCCTAGAATGCACACAGCATGAAATTAACAATCCCACAGAGCACCAAAGTAATTGGAACCAAGATCTTGGTTAAAATAACAGGGACTAGTTGACCTCTTTGATCATTTCTTTTCTTATTTTCAAAGTGAATATGTTGATGATTATATACTCCTCTTATAGGAATAGAAGATCTATTTCCAAAGAAACTGCCTAGTTATTCAAAACAGTCATTTGTAAGAAAGTCATACTATTCACTTGCCCTAATTTTATAATTCTTTCTTTTGAAGACTTATAATTGGGTATATCAAGCATGTATATACTATACTTACAGATACTTAAGCCTAAAATTCCATGAGGTGGGTGATGGTATTAAAACATGAGGTGTTTTATTATGAGAATAAAATGCACAAGGAAATAATTTTATTACCTTTTTGTTGTTTTCATGTTCAAGGTCATCTGCAGTCTGAAAGAAAGTAATTCATTTACTTCTCTAAAGGGAAAACCCCCCAAATTATCTATCTATCTATCTATCTATCTATCTATCTATCTATCTATCTATCTATCTATCTACCTATCTATCTATCTATCTACCTACCTACCTACCTACCTATCTATCTATCTATCTATCTATCTATCTATCTATCTATCTATCTATCTATCTTTCTATCTATCTATCTATCTATCTATCTATCTATCTATCTATCTATGCATCTGTCTAGCCATTTGCCAACTTGTTATTCCATTAATTTGTTTTGTATATATATTTGATAGAGACAGAGAGAAGTAGAGAGGAGGAAAGATAGGAGGAGAGACAGAGAGGCACCTGCAGCACAGACTATGAAGCTTCCCTTTCCCCTGCAGGGGAAATGTTTCCTAATAGTAATTTAATTAGTGATTCAGTCTTATGGCTTAGGAACTAATCTATTTGGTTGCCTCTAATGCTATGAAAAGGGCAGAAAGAATGAATAATCACTTTTCTGAAATTCAGCATGCATATCTGCATACGGGCACAGTCTTCATATAGTAAAGCAGCATTTAGACCAGAACCATTAGTAGGTGTCACTCATCTTCAAGAAGTTATAATCCATGTACCAAGTATGACCATAAATTCTCTTAATTTTCTAAACCCACATACTCTTCCTAATGGATTAGTGAAATAAGTCTTATTATCTTCATTTTGAAGATGAGCAAACTAAGGTCCAGAGAGGTTAAGTAACTCTTCCTAGTTTACAGAATTAGGGAATGAACCCAGAAAGTTAGATAGATGCCAGTGCTAAGTGAAAACACGAACCCTCAAACAGTCTGTCCAGTTGGAAACTGATTTCTTTCTTTTTGAGTCTTTCCCACTAGTTATGTGAATACATAACTTCTGAAACACAGACCCTAAAGAATCATCTCAATTCCCCTCTTACCTCCCACATTTTATTCAGTAATAAATTGAATCACCTTTGCTTTGTCAGTATGTCTTGAATCCACACAGTTCTCTCTGTTTCTGCTGTACAATTTAATCTCAAGAGTCTGATCTCATACTACAGCCTAAATCAACCACTTTTCTCCAGAGTGTACTCCATTTATTGTCTTGTTATGGAAATAATGAACTATAAGACAATTGTCACAACGGTATAATTTCTCATCTTTCTAGGTGTCTGCACACTATTCCCACCAACAACCTAGGACATACTTATAAATTTGACTCCACATAGCAACCATGGTGACTTTTAGAAATTCCCCTCAGGCTACATTGTCCCTTTCTTTAAAGATTATCAATCCACTTAAATTAACATTTGCATTTTCCACAGTGGTTTACAAAATCCTTATCATCTGTCCCTAACCTGTCTGCCCAGCCTCAATTTATTTCATCCTATCCCTATCCATTACATTCATGATAGTTTTGATGTGACTCCTGTGGTTATCTCTATGGGGGAAAATCATTCCTTTATTTTTGTGCATGAATGGTTTGTCTTGACTCTTGGATTCTGGTTTGTTTATTCCCTTCACTTTATCATTCTCCATTTCAGCACCTCCTTCTTTGATTTCCATAATAGCATTCATTATAAACTCTAATCATGTAATTTTTGGTTGTTTATTTAGTTTTTGTCTCTTTCCTACTTCCTCTTCACAAGTTCCCATCAAAGTGTAAGCTCTGTGATTGTTTTTTCACTCCATGCAAGTGTTTTTTTTTTTTTTAAAGACAGAGTGGCAAATATATATATATATATATATATATATATATATATATATAGAGAGAGAGAGAGAGAGAGAGAGAGGGAGATATCACAGCACCAAATCTTTCTTCATTGTGGTGAGGGTTTGGTTAGAGTCTGGGTCACATATAGCAGTACACTATTTAAGAAAGCTATTACAACAGCCCAAGCAAGTACATTTTGACTCTTCTGGTTGTTAATGGTCTATGTTGTACCTGGCACATGATAGGTACACAGTATTTGTTTTTCATAGCTGTATGGAAATAGTTTTATGATTATTCTACTTTAGGAAGGAGATATCTAGTTAGTAGAACTAGTTTTCTTTTAAAAATATTTTTATTTATTATCTATTCATTTGGATAGAGACTGTGAGAAATCAAGAGGGGGAGAGGGAGGTAGGAGGAGAGAGAGAGAGAGAGAGAGAGAGAGAGAGAGAGAGAGAGAGAGAGAGATTGAGATTGACCTGCATTCCTGCTTCAACATTTATGAGGCTTTCCCTTTGCAAGTGGAGGCTAAGGGCTTGAAGTTGGTTCTTGTTCACTGTAACATACCCAGTGTGCCACCAGATGGCCCCTTGTAGAACTGGCTTTCTAATGAGGTCTTGCTTAGGTTGTTCAAGGGTCATTTTCTTGATGATTTCACCAGGCTATATTTGCTACAGTTAGGTTGCTATTATTTCCCTATACAGCTATAATAAATGCAATAAATACGGATACCTAAAGAACACTCACCAAATGGATAGTGGCCAATATTTGGCATGGCTAATAAGTAATTTAAATGTTCTTTCTAATAATATTGTGTGTGTCTTGAGTTTGAATATAGATCATGGTTACCAAATTATTTATTATTATATTTTCTTATGGTTGTTTTAGCTCTAAAATTTCAAAGCTAAAAGCAGTTACTTCTTAAGAGGCAAGAGAGAAAAAAGACAAAGACTTTGACCTTCTTGACACTATTTGCGACAGCTTCCTTATGACCCAAGTCATCAGCAGAAAGTTCATTTCCATATTTGTACTCTGGATGAGCCTCTTCCTCTTGGTCAGCTACATAAAAGAAAAAAAAAGAGCAATCCATAAAGACAGATTATCAAGAAGCAGTCAGGACTTCTACAGTCATCAGTAGAACATAGATTCTTGCAGAGAAAGAAGCTAGAAGAAAATGGAAGCACTTGAGTATTTTTTTTCAAGTGTAACTCTAAATTATTACCCATTCAAGGTCAAGGGGAACATCTTCTTATTTATTATTTCTTTTGAGCTTGCCATGCACAGTGCTTAGGAATTTTTAGTTGAATGCACCCTACGTAGTCCATTTACCCTAAATATTAAAGACTCAAAACAACTCAAGGATATGACTCATGGGAAGAATTTGACAATTTTGAAAAAAAAAAAAGACTAAAATATCCACCTGAATTTTATGGCTTAGTGACTTATGGCCTTTTACGGAACTAAAAAATGAAGCTAAACAGAAAGGGTTTGGATGGACTGTATATACTATTTGCCAAACCTGACTCAGGTCTAAAAGAGAGTGAAATCATCCCTTGGATTTATTTTAAGAGGGAGCAGGAAATAGTTTTTAACAAAATATAGCCCAGGCTGAGAGATAAGGCACAGAAACACTTTGTCCATTGGTCCGAGAAAGTGCCAGGAACTGTGGTGTCCACCCATACCTTTAGATAGAAATAGGATTTTTCACTGGAAAAAGCCACACACTGATGTGAGACCCAGATTGTCATTATGACATTCTGGAGGAGATCCCAGTTAATGAATGTGCCTAAAAATTAGGATCAGAAGCAAGCCTAAACAAATGCACAGCCACAATACAGCATTACAGATTATTGAGTATGAACTAACTGAGGTGTAGACACATGAGAATTAGAGAGTTTTAATTTTCAAAGCCTTCTTATTTCTAGTCACTGTTCAGGCTCCATTGCTTTGGGTCAACTTTTTCAAACAGAACGAGAGAGAGAGAAAAAGAGGGAAAGGCTCTGCTGTGCCAAAGTTGCTTCCAGTGGTAGAGGCCAGACTTGGATCTGGTTGAGAACTTGGCAAAGCAGATGCATTATTTGAGTGACCTATCCTGTCAGCCATCAAGCACATTCAAAGTGTAAAAATGACCCGGGTCCGTGTGTGTGTGTGTGTGTGTGTGTGTGTGTGTGTGTGTGTGTGTGTGTGTGTATGTGGAGGGGGCTTTACAAATGGTGAAATAAGGCTACAGGTGTATTTCTGTTTCTCAAGCTCCTTCCCTCTTCCCTCTCAATTTCTCTATATCCTATTAAATAAAAAGAAAGGAAAAAAGAAAAAAAATTCAATTCTCCTACCAGTGAATTCACTGTGCAGGCACCAAGCCCAGAGGTAACTCTGGATACACACACACACACACACACACACACACACACACACAAACACACATTAAAAAAAAAGATGGGCAGATGACCCCACCAATGTGTTCTGGATCCTTGCTTCACCTAGAGCCCCACCTCACTAGGTAAAGAGAGAGACAGGCTGGGAGTATGGATCAACTGGTCAACACCCATGTTCAGCGGGGAAGCAATTACGGAAGCCATATCTTCCACCTTCTGCACCCCATAATGACCCTGGGTCTGTACTCCCAGAGGGATAAAGAATAGGAAAAATATCTGGGGATGGGATGCGGAGTTCTGGTGGTGGGAATTGTGTGGAGTTGCACCCCTCTTATTCTATGGTTTTTGTCATTGGGCAAGAGACAGAAACCTTCCTCTTATGGGACTCATATCCTGATGAGGGGACACTCTGGTAGCAGGTGATTAAAAAAAAAAAGTAGGCTACATATGCCTTTGGAAGAAAAAAAAAAAGAATCTTCAGAACTGGAGTAGATTTTAAAATAATGTAATCCATGTCTTCACTTTATAGATTAATAAAATAGATGTGGGGTATAATTTGCAAGTATAGGGCCACAGACTAAAATATGAACCGAGTTTTTTCCAGCCTGTTAGCACAACTTTAGTATTACACTAGGTTTCTACAACCACTAAGTTTCTGTGACCTGCAGTCCATAACCACTGTTCTGAAATGGCTTGCCATCACCATTAAATTTCAGTTGCATATATACTTCTAGACTATTCTGTCCAGTCAGTGTGTATGTGAAATCAAATGATGTGTTCCATGCAAGGGTCAGAGACTTAATAAGTACCTGACAAGAATGAACACAGCCATCTCCAGAGTGTGCATGTATTTTAGAGCCATGTAGACTTTGGTATTCCCCCATTGCCTACCTGAATCGAATTCAAACTAGTGACTCGGCACATGCTTTCACTGACTGAGAGTCTTCTTTGTTTTCTGTAGCTTCCAGGCAGGGTAGGATGGCCCTCTTGAACTATGCTTGACTGAACTGTTGCCTGCTGTGCTGCAGTACTAAAATTAGAGCCTCTATAGTCATTCACGCATAGGAAGATCACACTGTGACATTAGGGTAATTATAGCCAACTGTTTGACTAGAACTAAAGTCAGTTATTACTATGAATTATAACTATGAACCTAAGAGTTATATATTAGCAGAAAATTCTAAGCCTTTCAAGAAAAATTCAGGTGGATGAAAAATTCAGGTTCTGTTCTCTTGGCTACTTTCCTACTTGGATACTACCCCCACATAACTATTTCTATTAAATATTAATTAAAATGTCAAGTATATTTTGGAATAACATAGGAGTCATTTAATATGAGAGGGGAAAAATGAATTGAATGCCTCAAACTTTTATTTATTTATTTATTTATTTATATTTATTTTCCCTTTTGTTGCCCTTGTTGTTTAACATTGATGTGGTTATTATTATTGTTGTTATAGATGTCATTGTTGTTGGATAGGACAGAGAGAAATGGAGAGAGGAGGGGAAGACAGAGAGGGGGAGAGAAAGATAGACACCTGCAGACCTGCTTCACTGCCTGTAAAGCGACTGCCCTGCAGGTGGGGATCTGGGGGCTCGAACTGTGTTCCTTAGGCAGGTCCTTGCACTTTGCGCCACATGCGCTTAACCCACTGCGCCACCACACAACTCCCCTGCCTCAAACTTTTTGATGCATAGACCATAGGCTGAGTATATGTTTCTTCAGTCTAAGCACTTAAGACTTCAAATTGGTAATCAGATTGAATTTGAGCAGTGGGCCAATTATTTACCTGAGTTTCTTTCCCCAGGTTCTTGTTTTTGTGTGTGTGTGTGTGTGTGTGTGTGTGTTTAATAGTGGATTATGAAACTGCAAGATTGTACAGTATAGTTCCACATCATATACACCACCAAAGTTCTGTGTCCTCATCCTGTCCTTTTAGTTAGCTTTATTGTTACCATCCTGGAAAACTGAAGTTCAAGTCTTTACTAGCAGAAAGGGACTAGAGTTTAGGGAAGCAGCGAAATGGTTATGCAAAAAGACATTCATTCACCAAAGACTCCAGGATCAACTATAAGCCAGAGGTGAACAGTGTCTATTTTTTAAAAAAATATTTTTATTTCATTTTTTGCCTTTTACAGCAAGAAGAAGAAATTTCAGAGAGTCTCTGGCTGTGAACTTGTGCTGAATAGGTGAATATACACAGGAAGGTAGATGATGGAACTGTCCAAGTCTAGTGCCCAGGTAAATGAGAAGCAGTTACCTGGAAAAATACTAAAAAAGAAAAAAGAAAAACAAACAACCCCCCCAAATACTCATATAAAAATGTTTCACATCACTTATGATTATGGAAATGGAAATTAAGACCACAAGGAGATACCCCCTCATACCTGCTTACCACTTTATATCTGTGAGAATGATTCACATTAACAAATCAAGAGATGACAAGTGTAGGAAATGATGTTGAGAAAAAGGAACATTTATGCTCTTGGTGGGAGTCCCTATGGAAAACAGCATGGAAATTTCTTAAACAAATAAAAAAGGATATACTTTATGATCCAGCCATACTACTTCCAGGCATACATTCAAAGAACATGCAAACAGTAATTCCAAAGGATATATGCATACCTATGTTTATTGCTGCAGTATTTACAACAATAGGCAAAATATAGAAAGAAGCTAAATGCCTAGTGACAGGTGGGGGAATAAAGAAGTTATGGGATATATATTTAATAGAACGCTACTGTGATAAAAAGTAATTATAATATTTAGAGCAAAATGAATGGAACTGGAAGTAACTATTATGTGAAATAAGCAAAGACGTGAAGGTGAACGATCAGGTGGTTTTGTTCATGTGTGTAATATAGATAATTAAAGCAAGAGAACTTGTTAAAACAAAGGTAACCAAACTATCTATTGGACTCTGTGAGGACTGTGTGGTTATGGGAAGCATGGGGCACAGAACTTTGGTGGATGGTGTGTTAATGTATGGCTGTGAAATTAGAGCCCAGAACTCTTACAACTTTATAAAACCCCAACAAATCACAATAAAAAACAAAACAAGGAAATACCCATATGACTATTAAAATCTCACACATATAAAACATGAGTTGGGAGTCCAGCGGTAACGCAGCAGGTTAAGCGCACGTGGCGCAAAGCACAAGGACCAGTTTAAGGATCCCGGTTCGAGTCCCCGGCTCCCCACCTGCAGGGCAGTCACTTCACAGGCGGTGAAGCAGATCTGCAGGTGTCTATCTTTCTCTCCCCTCTCTCTCTGTCTTCCCCTCCTCTCTCCATTTCTCTCTGTCCTATCCAACAACGATGACAACAATAATAACTACAACAATAAAAAACAAGGGCAACAAAAGGTAATAAATAAATAATAATAATAAAAAACATGAGTCAAGACAGACTCATATTTTCTTTCTCCTTTTCTCTCTTTCTCCCTTCCCCTTCCTCCCTCCCTTCCTTTCTTCCATACTTTATTTATAATCCTATTTATTTATTTTGGATAGAGACAGAGAAGGAATGAGGAGATAGAGAAGGAGAGAAAGACATCTGCAGCATTGTTTCACTGTTCATGAAGCATCCCCACTGCAGGTGGAGACCAAATGCTTGAACCTGGAGCCTGTGTAGGAAACACAGAATGCACTCCACTGACAACAGCAATCCTTTAAATCAACATTTCCTCAAAAAACTGACATTGAAGTTCAGGGATAAAATAGAGACAGCTATCATGATAGAGGATAAAATAAACTTTAAATTTAAAAAAAGGCCCTTAAACGAAGCAGTTTTGTACTGGGGAGATAGTACAGTGGCTGTTTAGAGAACTAGGAATCAAATGGTCCCACCTTTAGTTCTACCAATATCCAGAAGTGAAAAAAAAAAGTATTTATTTTTTAAATGTCACCAGGACTACAGCTGCAGTTCAGTGCATGTATGATGAAATCATAGCTCCTAGTGGCCATTTTTTTTTGATATAGACAGAAAAACATGGAGTAGGAAAGGGGGTAGAGAAGGAGAGGAAGACAGAGAGACACCTGTAGCACTGCTTCACCTCTCCAGAAGTTTCCACCCTACAGATGAGGATCAGTGGCTTGAACCTGGGTCCTTCCTTGCACATAGTGATGTATGGCCTCTATTAGGTGCACCACTGCTGGGCCCCTAAGAAATATTCATCTGACATGTAGGTTAAGAAAAAACAAACTCACCACTTTCTATTTCCTCCTCATTATCATCCTCCAAGATGCTAGCTGGGGCTGCAGACTCTCCAGCTTCCATCATGCTTTTCAAAGCTTCAAGTTGCTCTGGTATTAAAAACAAGAGGAACAATGCGACAAATGTTAAGCCACTGATAAAGTCTGAACTTATAGGTTAACACTTAGAAGGATATGAAACTGGGAAAGGGAATATTCTTAGGCTCTTAATGGGTATAGATTCCTAATGTTTGGCAATAGCTGATGCTACTATTTATTGAACTAAAAGATCTGATGAAGAAAAAAATATTTTCAAAGAAAATATCTTGAGAGAAAACAGGGAAATGTTTGTATAAAATCAATTACCCCTTGATCTTTCTTTGTAGACATTCATGCACATGCATACTTTCATATTTACCTAGGACTTCTAGGTATGCATGTACTATATGGACAAACTGTAATAGAAGATTTTTTTTTTTTTTTTACTTTCTTTCTTTACTGGATAGAGACAGCCAGAAATTGAAAGGAAGTGGGGGGGGGAGAGAGAGGAGAGAAAGAGAGAGAGAGAGAGAGAGAGAGAGAGACTGAGACCTGCAACACTGCTTCACCACACCAGAAGCTTTTCCCCTGAAGGTGGGGGACCAGGGGCTTGCGTACTGTAACACGTGCATTCAACCAGGTGTGCCACCACCCGGCCCCAGGAAGATTTCTAAAGAGAACTTTTTGGTGTATAAAATGATAATAAACTGCAAGCTGTGGAGGTGGCTCAGTAGTAAAGTAGCTACTTAGATGAGAATGGTTTCGGTTAGATCCCAACACCACACCAGAGCGACAATGATAGAAACAAGTGTAATTTCAGGGATGGGGAGAATAGCGCTTATGTCTTTCCCAACTACCCAACCTTCTGCCCATGCCCGTATTGGTGTGTGCAAGTGTGCGCATGCACAAACACATGCTTCTCGATAAACATGAGGTCTTGGGTTCAATTCTGACTCTACATAGTAACATAAAATGATGAATTTTAAGTTTCTTATGTTTCAATAAATTCTAAAATTCCTCTTCCACTTTTTTGTCTTGTTTTCCCTTGTAGTCCTACCAAATGCTGATGAATATAAGGCTAAACTTTTCTACTACAGGAATGAGTCGATTTGGACATTAAACTTCAATGGTAACATGGCAACTTGGAGTTGAAAGACATGGGTAATATCAGCACTATGTCTCATTCCCCCAGCCGGAAGTTAATATTTCTTTCAATGAGGGCAGTCTACAATGTTCCTAGCTTTGACTATGGAATGGAATGTGGGCTCAGACTTTCAGGGATGCAGGGATTACACAGGCTCCTGTGCTAAATATGAATAGTCATGGGCCCTAAGTAAGATCAATAGGGTTTACAGATAATGGTATTTATATACTTTCCCCCTATTTGGGAGATTCTTTCTGCCATTATCAGGCTTTCAAGTTCTATCCTCAACTCTGACACCATCTTCCCTGAAAATATTCCTAGCACACCTGCATTTTAGCTTCTGGGCTCAGTCAAGTATTAGTAAAGTCAGGAGCCCTTTGGAATATACCTAAAATAGACTTCCTAGCTCCTTCCAGCATAAAGACCACACATTTCATCTGCTATACTTTTACCTTGAGGTTCCCGAGTATTAAAAAAATTATTCTATTTTATATCTTAATGCTTTTTTAGTCACCAAGTTGCAGATGCTACCATGAAGCCAATCCGATGTCCCTGGGCAGACGACCTCACCAATGTGTTCTGGTACGCCACCTCCCCAGAGCCCTACCCAACTAGGGAAAGAGAGAAACAAGCTGGGGGTATAGATTGACCTGTCAATGCCCATGTCCAGTGGAGAAGCAAGTAGAGAAACTAGACCTCCCACCTTCTGCACTTCATAGAGATCTTTGATCCATACTCTCAGAGGGATAAAGAATAGGGAACCTTCCCATGGAGGGGATGGTTGTAGGAATTGTATGAATTGTACTCCTCTTATCCCACAGTCTTGTTGATCATTATTATACCACTAATCAAAAAATCCTAAAATATATAAATTTCTTTTTATAGAGCTGAGTTACCCAAACATATAATGTATGTATACATTCATTAGCATCACTGTGTATTGGACTTACTTTTTTCAACCTCAGGTTTCAGCCGTTTATTTTTGATGAGTATTTTTCTTTTGAGGTCATTGGGGGATGGTAAGGGTCTGCCTGGTTCGAGCTAGAGATTGACAGAAGAGGCAGAATTAATGACAAGTTGTGCTTCTTTATTCTTGTTCACGGCTCAGAATGAGCATGGATTTGAGTCATACAATCCAACATCCACTAGATGGCAGTCATTACAATTTTATATTTTTCGTTCCAGACTCCAAATTAGCTTGTCCTCTAAAATTCAGCCTCAGACTAACGACACAAACATGAAATCCAACCTATAGAAGTATGCAGGGCTGCTTCATGCATACTCATAGAAGCTGGTTTGGCATGAGATGTTTTCAGGAGAGGGGAATGCTGATTAAGAACCTCAGTTCTTACCTCTCTTATTATTATTATTATTTTTAAATTTACTCATCATTTTATTTGGGGGGTTGATGGTTTACTGTACAGTTGTTGACATATGGATACAGTTTTTCATCTCCGTGAAAGGTGTCTGCAGAACACTGTCACCCCTAATTTAGGTCCTTTCCCACCATCATGCACCAGGACCCTAAGCCCCGCCCCCAAGGCCTCCTTCCCCAGAGTCCTCTGCTTTGGTGCAACACACCCATACCCAGTCCAAATCTCATTCTGTTTTCTCTGTTTTTCTTTCTGAAGTTCCACCTATAAGAGAGATAATTTGGAATTTGGCCTTTTCTTTTTGAGTTATAGTCCCTTTTGATAAAGTACCAGCAATCATCAAAACAGCTAGGATGATAATTAGTTTATCCTGGCAGAAATTGAGAAGCTCTCTTAATTTCTCCAAATATTGGACTATTTACACAATACATTTACTTATTCAGTAGGCTGATCCATCCAATTTTAATGTTTGGAATCACGTTTGTGTGTTAGGAAAAAGGTCCCTCTCCACTAAGAGACACTAGAAGGAAGGGGTACTAATTACTGGCATCAGAATACTACTGTGGCTTGATTTGCTTAGATAGTGTTTCTTCCTTCTATTACCTCTGGACCACAGGTCTACTCATTCATTTCCCTTTTCCCACCCATTCATCTATATACCTTTCTACAAATACACTCACCCACCCATCCACCCTTCCACCGTTCATTCATTTTCAAAACCATAATTATAGTCAAAGGCCAGTGCATTCTGACATCTGTCTTGCTTCAAGTAAAATCCTGTGCCAAACTCTGAGCTTTCCTTTTTTTAAAGTATTTATTTATTTTAACTTTTTTAATTTCCTTATTGGGAGATTAATGGTTTACAGTTGACAGTAAAATACAATAGTTTATACATGTGTAACATTTCCCAGTTTCCCACATAGCAATTCAACTCCCACTAGGTCCTCCTCTGCCATCATGTTCCAGGACCTGAACCCTCCACCCTACCCCACCACAGAGTCTTTTATTTTGGTGCAGTACAACGACTCCAGTCCAAGATCTGTTTAGTGTTTCCCCTTCTGATCTTGTTTTTCAATTTCTGCCTATGAGTGGGATCATCCCATATTTATCCTTTTGTTTCTGATTTATCTCACTTAACATGATTCCTTCACGCTTCATCCAAGATGGGGTGAAGAAGGTGAATTCACCACTTTTAATACCTGAGTAGTATTCCACTGTGCATATATGCCATAACTTTCTCAGTCACTTATCTGTTGTTGTACACCTGGGTTACTTCCAGGTTTTAGCTATTATAAATTGTGCTACTATGAACACAGGTATATACTAATGTTTTTGGAGGGGTATGTTTGTTTTCTTAGGTTACATCCCCAGGAGAGGAAATGCAGAGTCATAAGGTAGGTCCATTTCTAGCCTTCTGAGAGTTCTCCAGACTGCTCTCCACAGAGGTTGGACCAATTGACATTCCCACCAGCAGTGCAGGAGGGTTCCTTTGACCCCACACCCTCTCCAGCATTTGCTGCTGTTACCTTTTCTGATCTATGACATTCTCACAGGAGTGAAGTGGTTTCTCACTGTTGTCTTTAATTACTTATTTTGATGTTTATTAGTGATTTAATTTTGATTTACAAAATTACATGTCAACAGGGTATAATTCCAGACAGTTCCCACAACCAGAGTTCTGTCCCCAATCCCTTTATTATAATATATAGCTGTGCTCCCAAGGTTGCAAATACTATTATTTCTAGAATTGTCTATATTTTTATATAGTTGCTCTCCCCCCTTTTAAGGTCTCATCTTCTCTTTTCTAAGCTACAAATAGCCCTATTAGTACATCCAAATGTCCCTCTTATTTTCCTCTTTTCTCTATGGGTCCTGATGGAGTTGACCAAATTCTGCATTCCTTTGGGGAGTTTAATTGTCCCATTTCTTTTTTTAAAAAAATATTTTATTTATTTATTAATGAGAATGATAGGAGGAGAGAGAGAAAGAACCAGACATCACATCAGTACAAGTGCTGCCAGGGGCTGAACTCAGGACCTCATGCTTAAGAGTTCAGTGCTTTATCCATCGCACCACTAATTGTCCCATTTCTTAGTGATTGCTCTTGAACGTGTATATCTCCAATACATATTGAACCTGTTGTCATTGGGTTTTCTCTCCTTTTTGTTATGTTTTAGTTATTTGTGTCCTATATAGCACCTTCACACAACCTGAAATTTCTTTAGCTCAGGCATCAGGTCTTAGTCCCATTTATATTGCCCGTGTCATGCCTTTCATATGCTTATATCCTTTTAGAAAGCATGCAGTGGTCTTTGTGCTTTGGAAGTAACCATCAGCGAACCAAGACCAAAACCAAAACCAAAACTAGCGAACAAATAAAAACCAAGAAATCCTAAAAAAAGCATATTATCAGAAGGATTGGGATTTTTAAAAACCACAATGAAATAATCTGAGGTATTGTTTAGTTGGCTTTCCCTCAGAACCAGTGTCAGATAAGGATGGATGCACCATTTATTTATTTAGGAGGTAGTTCCTAGAAAGGTTAACACATAAGAGGGAAAGTGAGAAAATGTTAACAGGCAACCAGTCAAAGGAGTGATATCTGAGAAGTTATCACTGTGGGTGACTTGAGTGTGATCCTGCAGGGGATCCCCTGACAACCTACAGGGGCATGTGCCCAGTTATCCCTGCTAAGGAGTGAAGGAACCTGGCAGAAGTGTGTAAATTCTCTAGCACTTCCACATGTCCTCTGCTAGTGTGTATAGTAGGTCCCTGTGATCAGAGTTCATCTTCAGGTAAAAAGTTCAGGAGCTAGTAATCAAAAGTCAGAATTGGTGGTCCGGGTGGTGGCGCAGTGGATAAAGCATTAGATTCTCAACCGAGCCTGGTCCCCAGCAGCACATGTACCAGAGTGATATCTGGTTCTTTCTCTCCTATCTTTCTTATGATAAAAAAAAAAGTCAGAATTGTGTAAGAAAATAGGAAGGAGATGGACAGGATGCCTGTGGCAAGGCAGAATCAGGAGGTGAAATCAGAGGAAGCAAACATCTTTGTCTCCTATGCTTTGTCAGTTCTCACAGATGCCCTTCTGAAAGAAAAAAAAATCACTAAACTACATAATGTATTCATAGGTAGCACAAGCATAAAGGACCTTCCTGCATGTCAATGACTGTGATGTCTGTCTACTGCTATCTTCTCCTGCCATGTCTGAAAGCTACCCGGAGCTGTTAGTTAATTGTGGGGTAAAATATTTTATTGCTCTAGAGTTTCTATACTATTCCATTAATGGTCTATTAAACTTTTTAAAATTATCTTTATTTATTGGATAGAGACAACCAGAAATTGAGAGAGAAGGTTGTGACAGAGAGGATGAGAGACAGAGAGAGATACCTGCAGCACTGCAACACCACTAGTTAAGCTTTCCCCTTGCAGGTAGAGACCAGGGGCTTGAACGTAGGTCCTTGCGCACTGTAATGTGAGTGCTTAACCAGGTGCGCCACCACCTCACCCCCATTAACTGTCTTAACAATGAAAACATTTTGTGGCAGTGGATCTCAGTCTCTTAGAAATTATGGGTGCTTAAAAAAATTAAGGATCCTTGTGAAATGTGATGAGCTCTCTGAAACTATTAAATATAAAAAATATATGCAGTTAGAATTAACTCATAGACCCCCATGGATTGTTTCTATAGGCTAAAAATTCTTCTTTTAATAGCTGAGTTTGCTAGTTGGAGCTTGAAGGAATAATGTGTTAAAAAAAAAGATGGATGAATATTGTATGATCTCGCTCAGACAGAACTAAAGAAACAAGAAATAAGTTAAGAAACAAAAGAGAAAACACAAAGTAAAACTGTACTAGGTTTGGTGTGTGGCACCAAAGCAAAGGACCCTGGGGAACGAGGGCAAATAGAAGGCTGTGCTGGAGGGTGGGGCTTTGGGGCCTGGTGCATCATGGTGGAAAAGGACCTAATTGGGGATGAGAATGTTTTGCAGATATCTACTGTGGGGATATGAGAAATTGTATGTCAACTGAACTGTAAATTATTAGCCCCCCAATAAATGATTAAAAAAAACCCTCCTTGCTTTATAGAGTAACTAACTGGTGTGAACATGTATATATGAGATATATTTATTTTGTAGTTGAACATTTTAACTTTATATTCTTGTGACTCTGATTTAGGGGAGCTGCCCACATCAACAGGCTGTTAGGGAGGCTAAACCCTGGGTGCACATTTGATTTACCTGAAAAGTTTTAGAGAAACAATATATAAGACTCTTGACCAGTGGGAACTTTATGACATGTTTGGTCAGATATTTCAGAAAGAATAAATATCTCCAAGATCTTCTGAGCTAAGTAGAATCAGATGTCTTTTTAAAATTTTGCTGCACACATCCCTCTGAAGAATAATGAAAGCGTTTTGTGCAAATAAATTTAAATAAATTTGAAGATCTTTAGCATCAGCCCTGAAGAACTACTTGAACCCATATAAATTTCAAAACAAGTCCATTCATATTAGAAATATGGTTTGCTAAAAATACCTACTGGATGTGATTCAAGTGCTTGTTTCAACAGGAGATCCCCAAATAGATCTTCACAATATTTGGACATTTTGTACTGTTGATATTTGCTGGAGAGAAAGAACTGGCATTTATAAATTCAAACATCCATTAACCACACCAAAATAAGAAACACCCAATATTTTGCAATTAAAAACTCCTAGACTGCAAATTTAACTGTCCTCTTGTTAATGTGAGATGTACATATCACACACTCTAACCAGTATAGTTTTAAAAGAAAGTGAATTTTGCTCACAAACTAAGAGTTGACAAAGAAATAAAAGAATGCTATTCAAGTTTGATTTAAAATACACTGGGTTGTTGGAAAACATATCACATAACTTTTCCAACAACCCAATATTAACAAAATTTCCAATTTAATGATAATTTGAGTAAATTGTCATGATCTGTAGTCCACAACTAGGGAGGTTTTTATAGCTAAAACACAGTAAGATAATCAAGGTGATTTTTTTTGTAGGCAGGGGACAGTGGTTTGGGTTCTTTGCATTAATACTCTGTGCCCTTACCACCACACAAAACAAACTACTCCTACTTGGTTATTTAAAAAGACACAGAGCCGTAGTAGGTAACAGGAATTAAGAAGCAATGATAAAAGACTTGGGATAGAATAAAACATTATACCTGCAGTGATTTTCAAAAGAAAGAATTACTGGATATTCAGATGTTACAAATGCTGTTTCCTTGATGGCTTGAATTACATCCTTTAAAGATAAAGAGTGTAAATGAGAGAGAAGACCAAAAGAAAATCATGCCACCTGAAACCATTTAAAGACTATTAATTAGAACTTTTCAGAAAGTCAATTCTGGCAATTCAGACCAAAAGAAACCACTTATCTTGACACTTCCTCAGGTTAGTTTCTAGCACAGTTCACAGTTAATGACTCTCTCTCTCTCTCTTTTTTAAAAAAATCTTTTACTTTTCTAAAATTATGGTGCTATTGACTAATGAGACTTTTTACCTAAACAGTATGTCAGTCGTCTGTGCAATAATCTGCCCGACACTGATTTACCTTTCTCTTTTTTTTTTTTGAGAGACCACTTATCCACTCACACACAGAAGACAAATGTGTTGGTAATAACCTAAGGGCTAGTGGGAGGTTTTTTATTGGGTTGCATGCTTGGAAATCAGTCATGGGCTACACTGTGCTACGTAAAATATTGTATTTGGCAAAAATCTCTAAAATCTGACTGGTATATAGTTAATCAGGGAAAGTGTCATCTTTTGGTTAATCAGGAAAATATTTTACCATAGTTATATAAAGTTGTCCATTGGAAATGATAAGGTTAATTCCAATAATTTTGAGCTTATTTTATTAGTACATATTCATGGCTAAGATGATCATTTAATTATTGTCTAATTTTTTTCCCCTCAGTAGAGATGTCTATGACCTTGACTGTTCAATTTTGCTGACCAAGAATTATTTCTTGAGGAAAAATATTGGCTCTGCTCTTGGTTCTTCCCTGCTCATCATCAAGTTGAGGATGAATAGTCTCTCTGTCTCTGTCTCTCTCTCTCTTTTCTAGCTAAGCTTCCTTATTAAGGTTCTTAATTTTCTAAAGAGGATATCCCCTCTTCCTGTCAGTTTGGCTGTCTAGGGAAACAGATAGCTCTACTCTCTCCAATATACTTTTAGTATTTTTTATTATTGCACAGGGAACTGGCATATTACAGAGGTAAAATGTCAGGGATGCTCAAAATTCACCAACATCTTGACTAAGAGAAATGACCCTGATGAAATGCTATGGGTATAGGGCCAAGGATTACGTGTTTTTAAAAAAAATGCCCTGGGGGCTGAGCAGTGGAGCATGCATTAGGCATATATAGTAAGTACTAAGCCCAAGGACCCAGCTCCCTGCCTGCAGGGGGGGAAGCTTCACATGCAGCGAAACGGGTCAGCAGGTGTCTACTTTTCTCTCTTTCTCTCTGTCTTCCCCTCACTCAATTTCTCTCTGTCCTATTTAATAAACTGGGGAAGAAAATGGCTGCGAGGAGCTGTGGATTTATAATGCTGGCACTGAGCCCCATCAGTAACTCTGAAGGCAAAAAAAAAACCTCCTGACAATTTTTCACATGTAGGAAGGAAACATTCTAAAGACTGTAATGTCTATCCACAGTGACAGAGGCAATGTGCTGGCCAGTCACAGAATTTCAGTTTTAAAAATTGTTTTTTGGCATGATATCATTGGAGTATATTAAGGCATTCTTTAAGAAACAAACCTTCAAATTATACATAACAATCATCAATAGGTCATTATAAGTGCTTATCTATAAAACTAGAGATACCCCTCTATAAAGCCTTCAAGGGAAAAAACCTTACTGATATCCATTTTGGGAATAACTACTATTCTAAACTAATTGCTCTGTTGGTATGATCCTGTTTCCCTCATGTCACTAAATTCAAGTAAGTTGGGAACCCCAATTCATGGCTTGGCAGCTTATAGAAATTCTTGACAATTCTTCATAAACTCATATCTCACTACCTTATCTTCTTATTCTTATAGGAACTACTTATAATATCTTATTTTTTGTATTCCATTTGTATTTTATGCCACTTTGAAATCCTGCAGCGACACTGTAAAGTAAATAATCACAGAAAATAAAAGACTGTTTTAAAAGCGAATAAAACTAAGGAGACTGTCAGAGAAAACTCCTTCTATAACATCTTTACAAAGTGAAACCAGGAAAAGTAGTATGAAAGAGATATTAAAGGTATGAGACTTTTTTTCTCTTGTCTCAAAACCGAAACGAGCAAGAAGGTAACATGTTTGAGAAAATAATTTGTTTTGTTTTCTTCTTGCATTTTCACAATAAAATTTAAAACTTACCTTAAAAAGGATATCTGTACACATCGCTTTCCCATGAGTTATTATTGGCTCCTGGTCTTCACCTTTTCCATCCCAACAGTCAAGTTCAACACATCTAAGAACACAGTGAAATTACAAGATTGAGCCTTTGAGTGACAAAATAGTGTATAGATCAAGTGAGACACATAAAGATCAGTTATTTTCTTATATAAGTAGAAAAATTAAGCAAGTTAGTAACGAGTATTTCCTGGGGCAAGAAGGCTAACACAGTATGCTTTTCTACCAGTTGGTTTCAAAAAGTTGAAAATTTAAAGAGATTTAGGAAAAACAGTAAATGTGTTCCAGGATGAACTCCTAGTTGTGAGAGAGTTTAAATGAACAATTTGGGGAACAACCAGGGAAGTTCGGATAGTGTCTGGGATTTAGATGATGTTGATGAGCTTTTTTTTTTTTTTTTAAAAAAACTTCGTTGGGTGGGATAATGTTAACAAGGTCATAACAGAAAATGTTTTTGATTTAGCACTTCATACTCAAGTGTTTAGAGACAAAATTAATAACCTCATTAATTTCTTTAAAAGTATTTCAAAGGGCCAGATCATCTCATGTTTTGCTTATGTGAGGCCCTGGGTCTGACATCCAGTGCCACAAAAATTACTAAGATAAACACAGAAATAGTTTAAAAATAAAATATAGTTATTGATTGTCAGTCTGGCTTCGCGGGCTGAGACAGATGACTAGGGACTCATGGCTGGGTTGTACGCAGTATCTTTTTATTCATGCAGAACGTAGCGCAATCTAAGCTGAGCTAAACTAAACTAAAACTAATATACTTGCCAAGTAGGGTGTAAACAGGATGTGACATAGAGAGGGTGGAGCGAAAAGTGACTGGTGCAAATCAGGGTGTACTATGAGAGGGGGCGGAGCAAAAACACATCATGAACCAGTGGGGATTAAACCAATGCCCTGCAGTGGTTATGTAAATAGAATACAGTGGTTATGTAAATAGAATACAGTGTTAAGCAGGGGGTATTAAACCAAATGAAACAGAAGAGGTTTTTAGAAGTAGAATTAGAAGCATACCAACAATTGACAATCAAGAAAAATCATATCGTCACTATTTTTTTTTTTTACTTTTAGTATGTCCCCATACCCCTAGACCATGTTTGAAACCTCAAGTGTTTTCTAATTTCTGTGAAAGGATAACTATTTTCAATAATATTTATTCTCAGAAAATAAAGTTTTAGGACTTTTAACATCAAATGAATTTATAAACAAAATTCAGCATGTTTTATTAAAATATTTTATTTGTAATTTGGGGGGGGCATTTTAAATTTAATTTAAATTACAGGTAACAAATTATTATTTTTTTTTTACTCAAAGGACTCCAGACCTTTTTTGGAGTATACATTTTCTTCCCCCTTCTCAATGTTAAATATCCATTATAATACTTTATAGAGGGAAGATGTCTTTTAACTCTGAAATTGAAGAGCATTATGTAGAAAACAAACAGCTATATTGCATTTCTGACCTGCAACCAGCCAGAAGAACCTGTCTGTACATCTCTACTGAAGACTTTCCACCAAACTGCCGGCCAGTGAGATAGGTATTGTGGGAAGAACTGATGAAGTAGTGAGCTAGAGGATGGTCCATTTCTTGGTAAAGTTCTAAACGATCTAGGAAGACTGGAGCATTTTCATCTGACATCAGGTATCTGCAGAACCCATCACTTGATATGAGGCCTAGGGGAAAAAAGGATATCTTAGCAGATGTGTAACTCTGAAGATACACAGCTCATATTTTATTCACAGAAGTCGAGACAGCTCCAATAGGGGGAATAAAAATATCTTCATAGGCTCTTTCCCAAGAACTTTCATTTTTCAGCACTTGAATGAAATAAAAGTTGTACACTGTAAGTAACCCAAAGCATTCCACAAATTGGTGACATTCTGCTTTCATAGCCTATCTGGTAGGAGGACACTTTTCTCTAAGTTAAAAAGCACCAGAGGCAAAGGGGACAAGGTGTGAAAGACACCTTTGTCAATTTCTATCTCTGTCACTCACTTCATATGGTCCTGAATCTCAGTTTCCTCTTCTTTCAAAAGTGGGAAAAACAGGCAAAGCCAACACTCTAAGAATATCATGAGTGGCAAATGACATTAGATATGAAAGGTACACTTAAAAATTTCTGGAAACATACAAATACAAGGCAGTATTGTGCTTACTGGACTAGGAAAGAAATTAATTGTCTCTCAGGCTTTAAACAATTCAATTTTTCCATTTTATCTAAAAAGAAGATAAAATGAGGCTAGTGAGAAGAATACTTAGTGGCTTTTAAAACATGGTCTCAGGAACCACTTATAAACATTTCAGCCACACCTTTCTTTCAGGGCCCAAGTGGTAACTTCAGGAATGACAGGATATTTATATCTTCTATTTTATCAACAGCTTCATCTTTTCTTTGTTTGTTTTTTATTTTACTTAAG
This sequence comes from Erinaceus europaeus, assembly GCF_950295315.1. NCBI lineage: Eukaryota > Metazoa > Chordata > Mammalia > Eulipotyphla > Erinaceidae > Erinaceus > Erinaceus europaeus. The sequence goes on from NC_080162.1 coordinate 65,443,697, forward strand.
CATTTGCAAGTTATGAACAGACTTTAAGTTTACAGGAAGTACTGATGCTAGTATAATAAGCTTCTGTGGACCTATACCACAGCTGGGTCAGGTCTTAACATTTACCTTTTATGCTTGCCTCTTTTTAAAATTTCTTTACTGGAGAATCAATGTTTTAAATTCAACAGTAAATACAATAGTTTGTACATGCATAACATTTCTCAGTTTTCCATATAAAAATACAACCCCCACTTGGTCCTCTGTCATCCTTCTTGGACCTGTATTCTCCCTCCCCCCACTCCAGAGTCTTTTACTTTGGTGCAATACACCAATTCCAGTTCAGGTTCTACTTGTGTTTTCTCTTCTGATCTTGTTCTTCAGCTTCTGCCTGAGAGTCAGATCATACCATATTCATCCTTCTGTTTATGACTTATTTAACTTAACATGATTTTTTCAAGGTCCATCCAAGATTGGCTGAAAATGGTCAAGTCACCACTTTTTATAGCTGAGTAGTATTCCATTGTGTATATATACCACAACTTGCTCTGCCACTCATCTGTTGTTGGACACCTGGGTTCCTTCCAGATTTTGGCTACTACAAATTGTTCTGCCAAGAACATATGTGTACACAGATCATTTTGAATGGATGTGTTGGGTCCCTTAGGATAGATCCCCAGGAGAAGAATTGCAGGATCATAGGGTAGGTCCATTTCTAGCCATGTGAGAGTTCTCCAGACTGATCTCCACAGAGGCTGGACCAATTTACATTCTCACCAGCAGCGCAGAGAGTCCCTTTGACCCCACAACCTCTCCAGCATTTGCTGCTGCTACCTTTTCTGATGTATGACATTCTCACAGGAGTGAAGTGGTATCTCATTGCTGTCTTTATTTGCATTTCTCTGACAATCAAAGACTTGGAGCATTTTTTCATGTATTTCTCAGTCTTTTGGATCTCTTCTGTGGTGAATATTCTGTCCAAGTCCTCCCCCCATTTTTGGATGGGGTTACTTGTTGTCTTGTTGTTGAGATTGGCAAGTTCTTAATATATTCTGGTTGCTAGCCTCTTGTCTGATGTATGGCATGTAAAGATCTTCTCCCATTCTGTGAGGGGTCTCTTGGTTTGGATAGTAGTTTGTTTAGCTGTGCAGAAGCTTTTTAATTTGATGCAGTCCCATAGGTTTATGCTTGCTTTAGTCTTCTTTGTAATTGGATTCGTTTCATTGAAGATGTCTTTAAAATTTATGCAAAAAAGAGTTCTGTCAATATTTTCCTCTAAGTATCTGATAGTTTGTGGTCTAACATCCAAGTCCTTGATCCACTTGGAATTTACTTTTTTATTTGGTGAAATATAGTGGTTCAGTTTCATTCTTCTGCTTGTTTCAACCCATTGTTTCCAACACCATTTGTTGAAGAGACTCTGATTTCCCCCATTTAAATAGTCTGGGCACCTTTGTCAAAGATTAGATGTCCATAGGTATGGGGGCTTACTTCTGGGCTCTCAGTTCTATTCCACTGGTCAGTGTGTCTATTCATGTTCCAGTACCAAGCAGTTTCGATGACAACAGCCCTATTAATACAATTTGAGATCTGGGAGTGTGATGCCTCCAGTTCTGTTCTTTTTTCTCAAGATTGTTTTGGCAATTCTAGGTCTTTTCTGGTTCCAGATAAACATTTGTAGCATTTTTTTCTATTCTCCTAAAAAATGTGCTTGGGATCTTAATGGGGATAGCATTAAATTTGTATATGGCTCTGGGTAGTATATCCATTTTGATGATGTTAATTCTTCCAACCCATGAATATGGAATAGCTCTCTACTTCTTTGTATCTTTTTCAATTTCCTTGAGTAATGTCTCATAATTTTCAGTATACAAGTATTTCACTTCCTTGGTTAGGTTTATTCCTAGGTATTTTATTGTTTTTGTTGCTATAGTAAAAGGAATTGATTTCTGGATTTCAACTTCTTCTGAGTGTTTGTATAGAGGAATGCCACTGACCTTTGAATGTAATTTTGTAGCCTGACACCTTACTGTATTGCCTGATGATTTCCAAAAGCTTCTTGCTGGATCTCTTAGGTCTTTCTATGTATACTATCATATAGGGAGAGTTTGACTTCTTCTCTTCCAATCTGTATGCCTTTAATTCCTTGTCATACAGTTCTTGCCTGATTGCTATGGCAAGAACTTCCAACACTATGTTGAATAGTAATGGTGATAGTGGGCAGCCCTGTCTAGTACCTGATCTGATGGGAAGTGCTTCCAGTTTTTCACCATGGAATATGATGTTGGCTGTAGGTTTGCTATATATAGACTCCACTATCTTCAGGAATTTTCCATCTATTGCCATTTTTCATAGTGTTTTGATCATAAACAGATGTATTTTGTCAAAGGCTTTCTCTGCATTTATTGATATGACCATGCAGTTTTTGGTCTTGCTTTTGTTGATTTGGTGGATCACATTGATTGATTCATGTATATTAAACCAACCTTGCATGCCTGGGATAAACCCCACTTGGTCATGATCAACAATCTTTTTAATATACTGCCGTATCCGGTTGGCTAGAATTTTTTTCAATATTTTAGCATCTATGTTTATTAGAGATATTGGTCTGTAGTTTTCTTTTTTGGTTGTGTCCCTGTCTGCTTTTGCTATCAAAGTGATGTTGGCTTCAGAGAAGCTGGAAGGGAGTATTCCTGTGTCTTCAATCTTCTGGAAGATTTTTAAAAGTAGAGGTATTAGTTCTTCTTTGAAGGTTTTGTAGAATTCATTTGTAAAACCATCTGGTCCAGGACTTTTATTTTTGGGAAGATTTTTGATAACTGTTTTAAATTCATTAGCTGTGATGGGCCTGCTCATGTTATCCAGTTCCTCTTTCCTTAGTTTTGGAATTTGGTAGGTATCTAGGAAATTGTCCATTTCTTCCAGGTTCTTTAGCTTGGCGGCACATAATTGTTCATAGAAGCCTTGCATAATATGATGAATTTCTCAGGTGTCTGTTGTGATACCTCCTCTTTCATTTAGTATCTGATTTATTTGGGTCTTCTCCCTTTTTTGTTTTGTGAGTCTGGCTAAAGGTTTGTTGATTTTGTTCACTCTTTCGAAGAACCAACATTTACTTTCGTTAATCTTTTGTATGGTTTTCTTATTTTCAATGTTATTGATTTCTGTCTTAACCTTAGTGATTTCTATCCTTCTGGTTGCTTTAGGTCTCCTTTGTTCTTCTTCTTCTAGGTCTTTAAGATGTGAAATTAGGCTATTTCTTGTTTCCTAATGTGTGCTTGTATGGCTATGAACTTCCCTCTCAGTACTGCCTTAGCTGTGTCCCAAATATTTTGATAGCTTGTGTCTTCATTTTCATTGAACTCTCAAAGCATTTTGATTTCTTCCTTTATTTCCTCTTTGACTCAGTAGTTGTTAAGGAGTGTACTGTTGAACTTCCACATTTTGGGACTATTACTAATCTTTTGTTGATTGTTAAGTGTTAGTTTATTTCTATTGTGAGCTGAGAAGATGCTTGGGATGACTTCAATGCTCTTGAATTTGCTGATTCTGTCTTTGTGGCCTAACATATGGTCTATCCTTGAGAATGACCCATGTGGACTTGAGTATAATGTGTATTCCTGTTTCTTGGGGTGAATGACTCTGAAAATATCCAATAGTTCTAGTTTATCTATCTCCTCATTTAGCTCCCTCATGTCTTTATCTCTTACTTCTTTTTTAGTTTTCTCTAATTCATTCTTGATCTTGCTAATTCTGTCTTCAGCCTCATTTATTCTATTCTCTCTCCCCTCTGTTGTTTTCTGGAGTTCATCTATTTTGTTACCCTGTTCTGATACTGTTTTAGCTTGTTCAGCTAGTTGTGTTCTTAGCTCAGCTAATTCAACTTTCAGTTCTCTAATAACCTTGAGATAATTAGTGTTTTCTTCCTGGGTCTCATTTGTTGTTTATTATGTAACTCTTTTAGTTATAGTCGCAGACATGAGATATAATGCAAAAAGAACTACTCTGAAAAAGGAAACTGGCTATAATGCCGATGGATACAGGGCACAAACAGAACCTGAACTTAGATATCTTTTGACTCTCCACTGGGGCAAGAGGCCAGATGCTGAGGGAATCCCTGGCACTTCCTGTTAAGTTACAGTTTTGTTTTTTTTTTCACTATCACTGGATCTACTTTAAATTTCCTCTTATAAATTTCTTTTGTCCAGTGTTGAAAATGAGTTGTTTCCAAAATTTCACTCAAAGGGACAGAGATTCTGAATAGCTAACAATCTGTGAAAATGACTTTTATTCAATTTGATATAATTTATTTTGTATACCCAAGTTCAACTAATAAGCAAGAAGACTCATCAAATTTATTTGATTTAGCAAAACAAAAAGGGGAAAAAGTTATAAATTTTTATTTTAGGATGAGAAATTATTTTATTGGAGATTTTTAAATAGAAATGATATGTTGACATTTTAATTACTATGAATACTAAAATACTACAAAAAGCAGGTGAGGAAAATATCACTATAATGTGTTTAATGATGTAATCATTTAGCAATCATGTATACTTCAAGCAACATGGTCAAACTCTAGATGTGAAGTACATTTTATATTTAGGGCAAGAAGAAAAAAAGAGTTAGCTATTACTCCTTGGCTATAGAGATCTCCAAATTACCTTTAACTAAAAATCCAAATAAAATATTTTCCTTTTTTCACTTTAGTTACCTCTTTTCTTCAGATCTTCATCAGGCTCATACATCTCAATGATCTGCATTGCCCTTTTAGTATCATAAAATGGGAATAAAATTTCATTCAGTCGAGGATCTCGTTGATGCTATGATGAGAAAATAACTCCATTTAGGTTGGCATTTCTCCTTGTTGGCACACTGTATACCACTAAACTCTATTATTTCTTTAAAAAAAGTCATAACTATAATATTATTCTTATAGCTTCAAAGATGAAATTTCACTGTCTTACTGTCTTTCTCAAAAAAGTCCAAATTTGGGAATTCTTTGTTGGTTTCTCTCACTGAACTAGACAGGAAAAATACTGAGTATACCTCTTTTTCTTCAAAAGCTGAAAAATTCATAATGTTTTTTTTTAATTTTTTTATTTAAGAAAGGATTAATTAACAAAACCATAGGGTAGGAGGGGTACAACTCCACACAATTCCCACCACCCAATCTCCATATCCCACCCCCTCCCGAAAAATTCATAATGTTGTGTGCATGTCAACTGTATTGTTTTCTAGATTCTAAATAACTGGAGAGAGTTTGGGTGTTAAGTGCCTATAAGAAGTGAGGTAAAAAATTATTTAAAAGAAAAATCAATAGTGAAATCTCAAAAGCCCCCAAACAGTTCAATATATATATATATATATATACGTCCAAAAAAAGCAACAACAAAAAAACCAGTCAGGTTAACATCATTTCATTATCATGATATCACTCCATATTGAAAAAACCCAAAAACTTAGGTACTCTGGAAATTCATTTTCTTGAATAAATACTGATCAAGATTAATTAGTTGTACTAATGGAAATCAGCACAGGGATATTTGCAAGTTAAAAACAATATGAGAATCTGTAGTTAAATATCAGTAATTGACAAAGATTTTGTCTACATGAATGTGACCTGCTTTGCTCTGAGGATATTATAAGGGCAGAAACATATGAAGAATTAAGGCACTTGGGGTGCCAGTGATGCCTGTCATTTCAAGTCAACATTCAGATGCTCCTTGCACTATATGAGGCATAAGGAATAATGCTGTTTTTGCAGTTTAGGGAAAAAAAATCCAATTCATCATCTGACTGAGTTACAATCTTTCTCCCTCCACCCTCTATACTGTGGGGCTTATTGTTCACTGGGTATTAGAAGACCTAACAGCTTCTCTGCTCATCCAAGAAATACACAAAGAAAATCAAGTTCACTGGAATAATGGCAGATAAACAGATATAAGCAAAACATGGTCAACAGGAAGGGACTTGGCAGTAAATCTTTACCCAAATATATGCACAGATTGAAAAACACAACTGAAGAAAATACTTCAGAAGCAACATTAGGAGTTCATATGGATTTCCCTTCCCCATTTTCTTTGAAATGACAATTTTAAAATGTGGTTTATGTAGATAGGATGCCTTTGGCCAACAAAACACTTTAATGTAATTTCCTATAACATCTGTTGCCTGGCCTATTCTGTTCCTTTTCCCTCCCACCAAGCTTAAAGTGTTGACTCATAAAGAATATATATAATTTTTGTCACTTTGTCCCAATGAAGCATGTTTCTGTTGTAATCTAAGAAATTGGGAGTCACAACAGCTTACATCCATGCATATGTAGAGCAGAAACTGTTATACTGATAATAGGACAACAAAGTCTTAGGGTTTGCAAAGATAGAGGATCACTGAATGCCAGGCAAATGAAGGCATGCTATATCTTGTTTAGGACATAGATGGGGATCATGCAATTGTAGACCCTTCTATTGAAAGGAGTGACAAGCACCACCTCTCTGGTGAGAACTTATTGTTTTAAAAACAAATAAGCAGGGAATGGGGCGGTAATGCAGTGGGTTAAGAACACGTGGTGCAAACCGCAAGGATCCCCGTTTGAGCCCCCGGCTCCCCACCTACAGGGGAGTCGCTTCACAAGCGTTGAAGCAGGTCTGCAGGTGACTATCTTTCTCTCCCCCTCTCTGTCTTCCCCTCCTCTCTCCATTTCTCTCTGTCCTATCCAACAACAATGACATCAATAACAACAATCATAACTACAACAATAAAACAAGGGCAACAAAAGGAAATAAACAAATAAAATATTAAGAAAAAACAAATAAGCAAGCAAAAAAGAAAACAACAAAAACTTCTTTTCTGACACATTCCTTTTTCCATTTCTGAAAATAATATCATCAAAGAAAATAGATGTGGATGACTTCCTTCTTAGACCCACTGCAATCATGTTCTTGGTTGGCCACTATATTTTTCTTTTGTATTAACATTAAATTTTTTGAAAAAGCGAAGTTTTCTGGACTCATAGAGATGATTGGGCAAATCCATATGAATTAAAAAGTGAGAGAAAGAAAAGGATCAGCTAGAGGGAAGATAAAAGATGAGTTAGTGACAGTAGGAGAGGTAGTCTTTGCGATTTGATGTATGTATATATATATGTTGACTCATCCAGACTGCACTGGAGTGTGATCTAGCATCAGCAGCAGTTGGTATAACCTTACCTGGGAGCTTATTAAATGCACATTCTCAGGCTCTACCTTAGCTAAGTCTGTTTTAACAAGCTTTTCAGGTGATTCTGACATGTTCTCTAAGTAGCACTGGTCTAACATGTTAAATATGGGTTTTAACATAATTTGTATATTAATTAATTTAAAAAGTACCTTAGTCCTGCAAAGGCAGAAGCGTGTTAAATGTTTGAGATACTAAACCCTCTTAAAATTTAGTAATGTTGGGGGCTGGGTGGTAGTGCATCAGGTTGAGCGCACAGTGGGGCAAAGCGCAAGGGCTGGCATAAGGATCCCGCCTGGTTCGAGTCCCTGGCTCCCCATCTGCAGGGGTGGGTCGCCTCATGAGTGGTGAAGCAGGTCTGCAGATGTCTTATCTTTCTTCCCCCCCCCCCCCCCGCTCTGTCTTCTGCTCCTCTCTCGATTTCTCTCTGTCCTATCCAACAATGACGACAGTAATAACAACAATAGTAACAACAACAATGATAAACAACAAGGGCAACAAAAGGGGAAAAATGGCCTCCAGGAGTAGTGGATTCGTAGTACAGGCGGTGAGCCCCAGCAATAATACTGGAGGCAAAAAAAAATTAGTAATGCTCTTCTCTAGGCATAACCTCACCTCTTCAGAGCCCTGGACCACTATGGAAAGCTAGAAACAAGTCGGGAGTATGGCTTGACCTGCTAACACCCATGTACAGTGGAGAAGCAATTACAGAAGCCAGGACTCCCATCTTCTTAACCCCCAAAAGAATTTTGGTCCATACTCCCAGAGAGGGAGAAATAATAGGGGAAGATATCCATATGGCTCTGAACTCTAATTCCATTAGAATCCAGAGAAGAGGGAAGAGGAAGTAGTAACAGGTGTAGGTATGACTTTGTAAGACCACAGGAAAAAATGGGCTAATATATGCAAATACAGACAGATAGTTATAGAAATAAAAGTTAACCCATATTTGCAACCTTGGGAGAACTATTGTAGCTTCCAGTGGAACGAAGGGGATACAGAACTCTGGTGGCGGGAACGGTGCAGAATTATACCCATTATCTTATAATTTTATAAATCAAAAGAAAGTCACTAATAAAATTTAAAAAGGGGGGGATGAAAAGGGGCGGGATTAAGAATGGAAATGGCTGAAGGAAAGGCACATGAAATGGCAAAAGTGTTATAGGCTGTAGTTCAGTGGTGGAAATGGGCAGTGTGGACACAGGGTTGGTCTAGTTACCACATGATCTGATTGATCTGTGCTAAACATGGCTATAAAATACTGTTTACTTTAAAAAATAAATAAAATTTAGTCATGTCTATAATAAGTAATAACCAGGAAAAAAAAAAAAAGTCCTAACAGAGCTCTCTGCTCTCTATTTGTAGCAAATACATCTCTAGAGCAGACAAGGTGAAACAGCATTTGCCTTTACATCTGCTGTACTTGGTGTCTCCATCTTTTGCGTTCCTTAAAATATCTATTTTTCAAAAAAGAAGTGCAATGAATGCAATCTGGATAACTCAAGGGTAGGAAAGAAATGTTAAGTTGTGTGTTAGTTACAAAGCTCTAATCTTTATAGAAAAAAAACATAAAGGATAAAGATAATTTCTGGACCATCTCAGAATGAAAAGGTTACAGGAACATTCCACAGGAACTCAGGGTGATGGGACAAATGTTTCACAGCTCCAAGAGATTACTGGATGGTTGTCAGTTGGCATTTGGGAAAGTATATCACCTCATGATGATTAGGGCTTTGTAGAATGACATTCTCAATAGCTTGCAAAATAGGTCACAGAACCTGGCCCAAATAAGTGGGAAGACAGTTATATGATTCTATTGTCATGTTCTTATTATGAGATAAAGTATCAAACTAAGCTGCATTGGGACAGGCAGATGGTAACATAAATAATATTAAAAATGATAATAATTTGTAAGAGTAGACCTACTTTCATTACACTAAATACCTTTCTTTCTCTTTGCTTACCTATTTAATAATAAAGACATTGTAAATGGTAAAGGATTGTGGCTCTTTATATGTTTTTTAACTGTAAAATTAAAGTACAATAATCTTAAATGACAGAATTAAGTTTAATGTGGTCATATAAGTCATATGGGGAAAGATTACCAATAACAAAATATAAAGCTACTTATTGATTATTGTGGCCATCTCTGAGCATTTTCTCCTTTTCCTTATTTTGATCTATTTTTTTTCTGTCCTCCATTAATCTTCCTATTCTTCAGGCCCTCAGTTCTTCTCATTTTTGTGAGACATCATATAGAAAATAATGGCAAAACTAAACTAGATTTAGCTTCTCCTTAGGAAGAAGGAGAGGCAAAACTGACTGAAGCCCACAGATTTCATTAGTTGGTAGTAGCAGTATCTAACCTTGTGATAGCTCATTGTGTATGCTTCTACCAGGTCTCCTGGTCTTTAGTTTGGTATTTTCCTACAGGGGAAGCAAGTTTCCCTCAGTCTCTCTGGGATAAAATCATGAGACACACCTACGGTGAAATTCTCTTCTTTTCTCTTTCTTTCTTTCTTTCTTTCTTTCTTTCTTTCTTTCTTTCTTTCTCTCTCTCTCTCTCTCTCTCTTTCTTTCTTTCTTTCTTTCTTTCTGGCTTTCTTTCTTTCTGTCTTTCTTTCTTCCCTTTTTTGTGGAGCCCATTTTTCCTGGGCATCTTTTTTTTTTTTTAATTTTTTATTTAAGAAAGGATTAGTGAACAAAAGCATAAGGTAGGAGGGGTACAACTCCACACAATTCCCAACACCCAATCCCCATACCCCACCCCCTCCCCTGATAGCTTTCCCATTCTCTATCCCTCTGGGAGCATGGACCATTTGGATAGTGACACAGAGAGGGGGAGATTCCAAAATATGGGAGCTTCTTCTGCTGTCAGGCCTCAAGGCACTTTCTATGCATCTTTGGGGCTCAAACCTGGGCCACACACATGGTCAAGCACATGTCTAATCAGTTCCTATGGCAACATTTTAGCTCTAACTCAGATTCATCATGGGGGATAAGAGGAACTATAAGCTTTTCTTACAGTATTCTATTCACATTAATCTTTCCAAGGAGGAATCAACATAATCCACTAGGAGACTGTTTCACAACTTTAACGTGCAGACAAATCATCTGCTGCATGTAGTTTCCAACTTAGCAGGTCTGCAGAGGACCAGAATTCTGTCTTTCTAACAAGCTCCCGGAGGATGCCAATGTTGCTGGTACAGATCACACTTTGGCGAATAATAAACAAGGAGATACTAAAATAGATGAGTAACAGGTCTAAAGCTACTAGCAAAGAGGTATTAAGTACTGATGGTATGGATAGTGAAGAGGTGGTACAAACCCCAAGAAACCAAGGCCATATACGGCCGATAGTCTCTTCTCTCCTTCTAACTTCTCGGCAATACACATTAGTACACAATAGAACACACATTTCCTAGCAAGTGTAAGGGAATGTACAAATATGAAAAATAGTGGGAGATTTTAGTTATATAGATCCTACCCCCACCATTAACTATCTGGTATGTTAAACTTTTCTATTTGTTTTTACTTTGTTGGTCATTTCTCTGATTACCTCCCTGAACCTTCGTTTATTCATTAATTTTCATTTGATAGTCTTTGGGGTTCAGGATAATTATCACCTGCATATAATGAGAATTATGCCTTGTGTTTTGGAGTTCATGTAGCTCCCTTTTTCTTCCTTGTCTTACTGCTTGATCTGGAGCTTCTAATATAATGCTGAATTCAGGTTCATTGAGGCTATGTAGTTAAAACATTTTGAAAATGTTTAGTTCTAAGCATTTGGAGTCACAGATGCTTATATTCCAACATCTGTTCCCCTCTTGAATAAACTGTAATTCCTTTCACTAGGAGTTCTGAAGGTAACAAGTCTAAAAGGGTGCTTTGATTTTTGAAGAGATGAGAGAGGTGATAGTAGGATTCAAAGATAGGAAAGAAGAAACTGGCAGAACATTCTCTAAGTTTAAATCTGCCATTTATATCTAATCCTTCCAATTCTGTTCACCAGGATTTTTTTTTTATAAAATTAAAATATACAGGACAAACACTGATTAAAAATAAAGTTTGAAGGGGAAGGGCAGATAGCATAATAGTTATGCAAAGAAACTTTCATGCCTGACGCTTCAAAGTCCCCGGTTCAATCCCTCGTACAACCATAACCCAAAGCTGAGCAGTGCTCTGGTAAAACAAAACAAAACAAAACACACAAACAAACAAACAAAAAAGCTGTAAACTTTACTGGTCTAACTTTTGGTCACCATGACCTAAAGACACACAAATTTTACTAGCTCCATCCTCAAATTAAAGATTCTTCCTTACTGCTTGTAAGAAGACACAGAGCACTTTTTTTCTTTCCAAAATTAAGTGATAGTGGTCACCATAATAAAGATAAATGTTTGCCAAATATATTTTAGGAAAGGCAAATCAAATTATTGAAAATATGAATGTTATACCCTAGACTTAGAAGCTTACAGGAGTGAACAGTGGATAAACCTGAAAAAAATCATCCCTAATAGGAAAAGCATGACTTTCAGGACAAAATGTGAAAGACAGTGACTTGATAGGCTTATTCATATATAAAATATAAATAGCAAAAAACACAGGGGCTAGGAGACAGCTGACTTGTGGAGATCACACTTTGCCTTGCTAGAGGACCCAGGCTCAAGCCCCTGGTAGCATATAGAAGCGCCATACACAGCACCAGGGGAAGCTTTATGAAATTTTTATAATTTTTCCTATCTTTTTTATTTAAGAAACTTTTTTTTTACTATATTTACTTATCAGATAGAGACAGCCAGAAGTTGAGAAGAAAGGGGGTGATAGAGAGTGGGAGAGACAGAGAGATACCTACAGCACTGCTTTACCACTCTGCAGGTGGAGACCGGGGGCTCGAACTCTGCTCCCAGAGCATTGTAACATGTGTGCTCAACCAGGTGTGCCATCACCTGGACCCGCTTTATAGATTTTGTATTGGTGCTACTGTGTTTCTCTCTCTCTGTCTCTCTCTGTTTGTCTGTCTGTCTCCCTCTCACTCTGCCCTTTTCCTTCTCTGTATGAGATTAAAAGGAAAAAATGGGAGCATGGGAATGAGTATATGAACATGTATGTATATACACACAAATAGACTTACAAAATTAGTAGTAAGAAAACTAATTCTTAGATTATTTAAAAATTATGGTGGTTATTGGGGGAGGAATTTGAAGGGCAAGCAGGGGGAAAAGGTAGAGAGATATCCTTGGTGTTATGGCATTGGAACTTTGGTGATGGGTGTGCTGAGTCTTACAGACACATGAGATAAAACTATATCCCTAAGATTTTTATAATATTGTAAACCTATTTTCAATGAAATTTCTTTTTATATAGGAAAACCATCAGATAAAAAAAAGCTCATGAGGGCATCACCTAATCCTCAAGACTACTGAACTATTATTTATTTATTTTGACTAGTGAAATTTACAAAAAGATCTACATTTAGTATATTTTGTAGCTAATGCCAGCCATAACCTAAAACCTGAGAGAAGACTTCTTTTTCTGGGAGGAGGGGATTGTGGCTACTGAGAATGTGGGCTATTTTCTTCTCTTCACCTAAGATATCTTCCCTCTTTAGTAGAAAGCAAGATTACTGCCCAGCTCCGTCAAAAACAAGACAACCTATGATCCCAAGTACATGAAGAAACTGAGGAAATAAAATAATTATTTGAAGAAAAGAACAGAAGGGTTTAGGAAGCAAAGTGAAATGATTTAACTCCTGAGCAACATTAGCATAAGGATGTAGCAATATCTGGGTAAAGACTATGACACAGTATTCTGATGACCAAACACGAGTAGAGTGAAAAAAAATCTAAAAGTTTTCATGTCAAATAAATCTTGCAAATAATGAAAGAATGTTTTAAAAGTGGTAGTCTCTTTTCAGCTACCAGATTCCAGATGCTAGCATAATGCCAACTACACTTCCCTGGACAGACAACCCCACCAATGTGTACTGGAGCTCTGCTTCCCTAGAGCCCTGCCCCACTAATGAAAGAGAGAGACAGGCTGGGACCATGGATCGACCTGTCAACACTCATGTTCAGCTTCAGCGGGGAAGCAATTACAGAAGCCAGACCTTCCACCTTCTGTACCCCATAATGACCCTGGGTCCATACTCCAGAGGGATAAAAAATAGGAAAGCTATCAGGGGATGGGATGGGATAAGGAGTTCTGATGGTGGGAACTGTGTGGAGTTGTACCCCCCTGCCCCATTTATCCTATGGTTTTGTCAGTTTCCTTTTTATAATTTTTTTTTTAAAGTGGTAGTCTCTTTGCTGATTTATGGGGTACCTTTTCTGTCCTGCGTCACTGCTTGTTATCACTGCATCAAGTGCAAGTTAACAGTTTCAGATGCAACTCTACAAATGGAGTCACTGAGCCTTGACATGTATGGGGGGGGGGGGAGAAAAGAAAAGAAAAAAACAAAGAAGTCCTTGGGCAATGATGTGATTTGTCTCTACAAACTGACCAATCACACACTGTCTGCCTAGTGTCTTTTCTCTAGGCACTGCCTCAGGCCTGGCACGATCCTGCCTTTTCCAAGGCTTTATATGTTCTCCTTATATATAACTTACATAGTTTTGAAACAAATACTTTGACATACAATTAAATTGGACAAATTATTGGACCATTTTTCACTGAAATTCTTATTGTTAATGTGTTTGGGAGAAAAAAAGGTGGGGGTTTCCTTTCTAGGCTAACAGGAGCTTCAGTGGGTTTCACTGAAAATATTACTGGTCATGTAAGTTGTAATAAAAGTCATAGCCTTTACATGTTCTAAGCTATTTTTCTTTTGTGCTTGAGCTGATTTTGAACCAGTTCTGGTTATAAAGTGAAAAGTGTTTTAAAATGAACTCTGAGTTGTAAAAATAAAAAGTAGGAAATTAGCCTGCCTGTCAGCTGGCCTAGTATGTATTAGATTTTCACCCAAGAACTCCAGTGTTATGCTTGCTCTCAAAACATTCTATTTGAACCTACATATTTTTTTTTTCTTACATGCAGTCCATTAACAGACAAAAATAAAGCTTCCCAGTCCATGCAAAGGTCTAAGCAAAAGTTAGCAATGGAGAATCCAACTATCATGTGGCAAACTCAGTCCATTCTCTTTCTATCAGAGAGATCAATAGAAAAAAAAAAGTAAGTACCATAAGTATCATCTTGCAAAAACATAAACACATTTAGTTTAAAATATTATAAAACTCACACAAACATACACACACAGCACCAGAGCTACACATCACAGCAAGAAACCAACAAAAAGCAATGTGCAAAGCTAACATGTAGGAAGTGCATGAACACACAAGGGCAGCAGCTGATTTTTGCACCTGGTAAAGCCATCATGGAAAGATCAGCAGGTCAGAAGCAAAGCGAAGGAGGGTGTATGATGCAGGCATGCAATGAGAGTGCTGGAGAGGCAAGCCATGGCACACAGACTTTATGGAGTTAATGTATGAAAAAGCTTACTTCATTTAGAAAGCTCACTAATTGGTCTACCGTTAAATAATCAGTTTTGTCTCCATTGCTGAAAAGAAATTTATTAGAAAAAGTAAGTTTTTGTATATGATGCTACAGTAGGTACGATTTACATGTTGACATTTGTTGATGGTAATTCTAAACTTAGCTTCTAACCCTGAAGTAATCGTGCATTCTTAAAATGGCCAGAGACTATAAAAGAAAAATAACAAACAACAAACCAACAACAGCAAAGGGAAGAAAAGGGTCCTACTAGCTCATAGAAAATGTCTGAAATTCTTTTTTAGCATTATCAAGAAGATGTCACTTTAAAAACAACATGTAAGTCATCCATTTGAAATCACTGGAATGAATGAACTTTTCAACAACAAAATAACATTCCAAATTGAATCTAGTTAGTTCATGTAATGGGTTAATACCTAAAGGAGCAGGTGAAAATTATAGGTCGTTAGTAAAGCCGATGCAAGGGAGGGAGGGGGAAGGGAAGTCCCAGGTGAGGTATTTAATTTATGTAAAAGTTCCTCAAAAAGTCAGAGTGAACTTTTACATGGATAAACTGAGGGGTGAAAATATAGCGCTGACTAAATATTCCTTGATATATCAGTATACTTTACTATTATGACAACTATGTTTTTAAAAAGTCTAAAAGAGTAACATTGATATATGACACTTGCTCATATATGAAACTTACATTTTTTTAAAAAGATCCTCTATATCTGTCCGAGGACAAATCTTTTGTGTTAGTTCATAGAACTTTTCATAGGTAAATGCTGCAGGTTCAATTTCATCATTCTAGAAAGAATAAAAGAGTCTCATTAAGTCATGGAACAATTTTTCCTTCTTAGAGGGAGAGTATCTATAAGATCAGGAAAAAACAGTGCTAACCATACGAGTCCCCTTCCCTCATCTGACACTGCTGATAAAAACCACCTGGTCAATCTCCAGATGAAGGCAGACCATCTTGCTTAGAACATGGCTTACGTCAAACAAACTTGCAAAAAAAAAGTAATAAAATAGCAACTAAACTGTTTCTTAGACTTTGTAAGTTCTGACTGAGAACTATACTAGTTTTCAAAGGAAAAGGGGACGGCTACAAGATTTTGTTGCTAAATTTGGACACACACACACACGTGGGTGTGAAAGTACGCTCCTTAAATCTTATAATTCTGTAAATAACTAATAAAAATTACAAAACAAATATAGCATGTGTCAGTGAGTATTTCTAGTTACTATGCAGCTATGTTTTTTTTTGTAGTTAAACTTAGACTACAGCTGGGTTTGCTCTGGGAAACACCCCACATGACAAATATAAAGAAACATTTCCTCCTTCTTGCCTGGAGGAAGAAAACTAGTACATGCTTAAAAGATGCTGAATAAATCAAGTTCAGTGTTTCCTCATGTCTATTTTGTGAATTTCCACAAGACCACATAAAGGAACTCAGGACAACCATAAAACATTTTGCTTTTCATACTGAGATTTATATTACAAGTAAGATTTGTTAAAGCAGTAACAGGCTTAAATCTTTCTTGTAGTCAGTAAATTAATTCCAATTATTTTGAATCTGCAGGGCTGTGAACACAAATGGTTTGTTTGAGGAGAGGTACTTCATAAAATATGGGACAGCTGTCTTGAAGAACCGAATTTATTAGTTAATTTCTCATGCTGACACTGGGTTTGGTTGAAGCAATGTTGATGGGTTTCTGTGAAATAAGCTTTCCATAAGCTGTGTAAAGAGCAGTCAGGCTGTCACTTCACTTTCTTTGCTTAGTAATATTGACAAAGACATTTTTAAAAAACACTATTTGGATTTGAAAACAAAAGTAGACAAAGAAGAAGAATGAACAGGAAATTATGACAACATGTGTTGACTAATTCTAAATCTGAGATTAGCATAGTATAAAAAGACCTGTTTATTATATATGTAAACAGAAATAAACAAGACGATTAGAAAAAGATTACTAAGTCAACAGATACCTTTCCACTGGGAAGACCTAACTCCTTGAGTGCTTGAAAAATCACCTTTTCTGTTTTCCCCGATGCAAAAGTTCGAGTAATACTAGGGCAGAAAACAAACAAACAAAAAACAATTAACTGTGTTTTCTCTAATTCAAAGATCTAGGTAGCACTGGGGATAGTGGGATAGAAGGCTGGGGGTATGGACATAAACAGGAGAACAGAATTTTCACTTCTAGGTAATTTTAACTTCTCAAGTCAGCTGATGAAAGGCTCAAGTTATCGGTGCTGGTTGTGCTGTAGGGAGCCTACTTGATTCTAAAACAGCAAGGCCCTGAATGAACTGTGGGAGAGCACTGTTAAACTAAAGCCAGGATAAATTTTTATCCTACTAAGTTTCTTAGGAAAAAGGATGGCAGATGAGACAGTAGTTTTAGAATAAAATCTCAAGTAACAACATCTAAGCTTGAGGAGAGGGGACTACTCTTATATCCCAGCCCATGCCCATGATTGTCTTAACCTTGGTTTCACACTTATGACACTGACATGTACCATCATATTTTTATTTTTTCTAAGTTAAGTACCCTAGGACTACTGGAAAATGTCAGGGGCCTTAAGGATAAGGGGTGTTATTATGACAGTGATGAAGTGGGGAAGCAATTATTTAATGTTTCCACGGAACCTTGATACCACTGTGAGAAATGGTATTTTAGAATAATGTTAGTGGCCTTTTAACTAATAGAGTGTGCATCAGTTTATAAAATGGGTAAGACCTAATGAACACAATTCCCTGGTGATGATCAAAGTTGGAAAGAGAACCCACTCATAACAAATTCATTGGGGATATTCAGAATGAATGTAGTTGATGAAAGGATCTGATACCATGGAATTGATACTAGGTTCTGAGCCATTCCTTAACAACCCAAATATTCATTCCTTGACAGTCTAAGTGATCTGCTACTATAATAACTTAAATTCTAAATTCATGAGTTCAGGATCCACTTGAAGACTGAGCTAACTCCTGTCTGTGAGGATTAGCTTTTGAAACAACATCCCTGTGGATGTGACAGCTCCTTCTCTTGCCCAGCCTTGCCATATGCTTCTCCATTCACTGTCAGAGGAAGGCATGCTCCAAATGTAAGTACTGACTGGCAGTTAGTCCTGGTAAGTAGGAGAAAGCACTACTTCAGCTGAAGAAGACAACCTCCCCAAACAGACTGAGAAGAAAGACATCAAAGCTTCATTGATTCAAACCTGGTCCAAGATTACTTCAAGAAGTACTTGAGGTAACTGTAGTCAAATGCAGGGATATCTGTGAATTCTATTTCAGAAATGTATAGGCATCACAGAGCATTATGTGTTTGGCATCGTCAAGAGGTTTCTATAGGTGTTTTGTCCAGATTTTTCCACTTCTCTAGAGTTCATGGACTTTTTACACATTGAATTAGACTGAAAGCAATTAATCTCACCTTTATAATAAAGAGGAACTAGTTGTCTATTTATTTTTATTGTCACGAAGGTTCTCTATGGGTCTCACTGCCTGAATGATGAATCTACTACTCATGGCAGCCCTTCCTTTCCTCCTTCCTTCCTTTCCCCTTCCTTCCCTCCCTCTTTCCCTCCCTCCCTCCTTCCTTCTCTCCTTTTCTTTGAAGACCAACTCGTTAGATTTGAAAAGCTTGTGCAGGGGCCACATGGTGGCATACCCTTTCTTCTTTCCTTATTTATTTAATAGGACAGAGAGAAATTGAAGAGAGTGAAAGACAGAGAAAAGAGAGAGAGAGAGAGAGAGAGGGAAAAGCACTTGCAGTACTTTTTTCACTACTCCTAGAACACCCCCCTACCCCCCGTAGGTGGAGAATAGGGGCTAGAACCCAGGACCTTGTGCATGGTAACCTATAACCAGGTCCAACACAACCCAGTACCCATTTTTTTATTTTAAAGAATGTGTTACTGTGAAAGGCACAGGCCTTCCGTGAGACAAGGGATGAGCAGTAGGAAAACCTTTGCACAGTAATTTCAGCTAACTTCTGTTAAGTTTGGATAGGTCTGGTAGAGAAATTAAGACTAACCAACATGCTTATGCATATAGTATGTATGTGACCTGCCCCTTTCCGGTGAAGTATAATCTAAGAGTTGGGTGGCAGGTAGGACAGAGAAGGAGGTGAAAATATATGGAAGAGAATATTTATCTTTACCAGAGCACTGCTCAGCTCTAGCTTTTTTTGGTGCTGTGGGAAGTTGAACCTAACTAAGACTTTGGAAGCTTAGGCACAAGAGTCTTTGCATTATACTACCTACCCCTGCCCAGAATACAATCTTTTGGCTACAGGTTAGGGTAGCACTCAGAAATAGAAAGTAGAACAAGAAGATCTTATAGGAGTGAGCTGTTCCAAGCATTTGCAGAGAGGGCAAAATGGGTTAAAGTATCTGAGAGAAAATAAATAAAAACTAGGGTGTCCAGTGCCAAGACAAAAGGAAAATCTACATAGTAATATGTCAGTGAAGGCAGAGCCAGAGCTCAGTAACATGATTTCTCAGAAGATAACAAAGGCAAAAGGTGGCATGGTAGCCCATCTTTTCACAGCGAGATTTGGGCAAGAAACCTTGCCACAGTTGTTCTTGCCTCATGTTCAAATTGACCAAATCCAGTAAGGAAAATGAAAGTAAAAAAGCAGATATACAGGGATGGTTGGTGGTGCACCTGGTTGAGCGCACATGTTACAATGAGCAAGGATCCTGGTTCAAGCCCCTGATGTCCCCACCTGCAGGGGGAAATCTTTGAGAGCGGTGAAGCAGGGCTTCAGGTGTCTCTCTATCTCTCTCCTCTATCACCCCTTACTGTCTCAATTTCTGGCTGTCTCTATCCAATAAATAAAGATAATTAAAAAATTAGGGGAAAAAAGTAAATGGACCACTTCTTGGAAGTATTATGCTTTTACCACCTTTGCTTCACAATACATAGAAAAGAAGACCCACACAGATTTTAGAATAATTTTTCAGTCTTAAAATTGTTTTGCTCAATGATTATGCAAAAGACTTTCATGTTTGAGGCTCTGAGGTCCCAGGTTCAAATCCCACTGCCACTATAAGCCAGAGTTAAGCAGTGCTCTGGTCTTTGTCTCTATCATTGTGTATATTTCTCATTAAAATCAAAAGTAAACAAATAATATCATCATTATTATTATTTTGTTCAGAGATAAGAGGGGCTGGGAAGTAAAGGTGAATTTTCTCTGCTGCCAGTTTCTACTAACATCAGAATTTATCTAACTGACATTTAACTATGGTTGTAAGAGAAATAAAGACTGGAAGAATTCTAGCCAACATCACAGGGCATTTCATACAAACAGAAAATACTTATATATTGCTTTTCTCTGTGTAAGTTATTTTGGGAGTAGAATTCAGGGCCTCATGCATGTGAATCTTTTACTCTACCACCAAGATGCATTCCCAGTCCAGGGACTTTTAATTGAACTCTTAATCTACAAACCCATACTCACAAACTTCAGTTTACTGTTTCAAGCTAACAAAGTTTTTGATGAATCACAGTATCACTTAAGGAAATGCTATAAACGCAAATACCCTCACATAGTGTCCAGTCCTAGTAGAATCCAGGTTAAACTCCATATTTCAGGGGACTTTATAGATGACTAAAATAGCAACGATCCCAGAAACAAAGTGTGTCTCCTTCTACACTTGCCCTCCAAGTGTCTTTAAATTAGTTAATAATTTTAACAACATCTGGATGTTAACATAGCCTGGATGAACCACAGTGAAATTCAGAAGGGAAAACCCTCCCAACAGGCAAGCTGGATCAGTAGGACATGATTGGATCAAGTAGTTGAGATGTAGTGATCATACCTCAGATCTCAATATTTATTGCTTTTTTTTAAACAGAACTGTCTTTTTGAGTTTCTGTCTGCTATAACCTATGACTATTGTCTGGTTACCATTTCCCTACTAGCTAAATATTGGTTCCAATTCCAGGTTAGAAGGCATAAGAGATGGCAAAAGAAAAGAAACTTTCAAGGTTTGGTTTGAGTGCAAAGATTAAAGTGTGAGTGTGAGTTTTTAAAAAAATATTTACTTATTTATTCCCTTTTTTTGCCCTTGTTTTATTGTTGTAGTTATTATTGTTGTTGTTACTGATGTCGTTCTTGTTAGATAGGACAGAGAGAAATCAAGAGACGAGGGGAGGACAGAGGGGGCGAGAAATATAAACACCTGCAGACCTACTTCACTGCTCAGGTGGGGAGCTAGGGAATTGAATGGGGATCCTTGTGCTGGTCCTTGCACTTTGTGCCACCTGCGCTTAACCCATTGCGCTACCGCCTAACTCCCAAGTGTGAGTTTATTAATCTGAGAGAAAGGTAGACTGCATTAAGATGAGAAGAGGGAGACAAAAACTTTCTTAATTTCTCAAGCATGTAAGTTCCTGGATATTAAACTGGTGTTAGTGCTAAAGCACAGAGCCATTTGTAAATTATGCAATGACTATAAAGTCAGATCCTCTTTAACATCATGCACACTTTCTTAATAGTTTCCATTTAAAACACTCCAGAATCTGATGAAACAACATTTTTGAAATGTTTATTCTTAATATCCATTAAAACATTCAGAACAATTTCCACCTAGCTTTTGGAAGCTCATTCACCAGTAGATTTATCCGCTTTTTTTCTGGCTTGGTGTCAATTCTCCATCAACCCTAACAAACTGCCCCTGAACTACAGATGTCTTATGTTAAACACCTGTTAATACTGGCAGGCAGCAAAGAGCTCATGTCAAAGAGAGCTAAAGGAGACGGCAAACTATTTAGGCCATTTCTACAAAAAAAAAAAAAGTGGTAATAAATTTGTATGTGAACATCCTAGATAAAGATCTTTGGCGTAAGACTTTGACACTTGTACAACAACTTGATTAGTAGGATATATACAAATGTAGCCAGAACTGCTAGTTAGGAGAAGTGTTTTGAGCACAATTGATATGTTTCTCCTTTATCCATTTCCTGAACCTTATCTCAGAAGAAAAAGCAGGAGAGTTAAGAATGTAAAAACCCGTTTCTCAAAACACAAACTGAATCTTTTTAATATATAGGCTGTGTATTTGATATGCGGACTCTCTCAAAAGCCTAGACCAAGCAGATTAGAAGCATCTAATAGCACAGCTATATACAAGATACTGGATACTGTACAGCAAACCATAACAAAAGGACTTTTCAAAGTTAACCCAATTACCAAATAATGTGATGATAACATTAACTATCGATTGTCTTTTTGAACCCTAAGACAGCAGGAACCTCACATCTCCACTATAGAGCCCCTACTTCCCCCAGTCCTGGAACCCTTGGATAGGGCCCACTTTCTCATATGCCTCTCCCAATCCATACCAAATAATATTGCATCCGCCGATCACAACTTAACCAACGCAACGATTGCCAGCTCAACATGCTTCACCTCAGACTGTGTCCAGAGACTTCACGTGTGGAATGACAACCCTTCAGCTTCATTACTCGGGTGAGACCTTTCCTTTTATAGTACACTCTAATTTCATCTCAAGGTAATTCACTTTCTAACAAAGTCCCATAACCTAGATATACACCAGTTTCTGTGAGAGAGAGCTTAAGTTCACACGTACCCATAAACTACTGCAAAATATATACCTGAAAGCAGAAGTACACTAGAGTTTGCAGTGAGTACCTCCCTAACACTTCCTCTCCACTATTCCAAGCTTGGGATCCATGATTGCTCAACAAATTGTTTGGCTTCGTATGTTAACTCTCTTTTCAATCACCAGGTTCCAGATGCCATCAGGATGCTAGCCAGGCTTCCCTGGATTGAAGACCCCACCAATGTGTCCTGGAGCTCAGCTTCCCCAGAGACACACCTTACTAGGGAAAGATAGAGGCAGACTGGGAGTATGGACCGACCAGTCAACGCCCATGTTCAGCGGGGAAACAATTACAGAAGCCAGACCTTCTACCTTCTGCAACCCTCAACGACCCTGGGTCCATACTCCCAGAGGGCTAGAGAATAGGAAAGCTATCATGGGAGGGGGTGGGTTATGGAGATTGGGTGGTGGGAATTGTGTGGAGTTTTACCCCTCCTACCTTATGTTTTTGTTCATTAATCCTTTCTTAAATAAAAAATTAAAAAAAAAAAGAATGTAAAAACCAGACCCGACTTACATTTCTGTTCATTACATGATCTTTGCTCTTTAAAATTGCTCTTATTACTTTAATACTTATTTTAAATAAAAATTCAATGTATATTTGACAATATCTATAGGATACTGTGATACATTAAGTTAATGGTCCCATCCTTGCTCAGAATAATGAAAGTTTTTAAGTAAAAAAGAAAAAAGATGTATTTTTTCCAACAACCATTAGTCAAGAATAACAAGGCATGTTTTAATAGATGATAATTGACCTACATTTAGTATATTAAATGAAAGCAGAGAATCCTACATATAGCTTTGTAAAGACAATAACAAATTCATGAAGTCTGTAATCTTGTAAGTGTTCGATAAAGGGGTAAATAAAAAGAATATAACTTATGGTTTTATGATTTTTATGTTTTATTTTCTCTGATACTTCAGTTATGTTGCATGGGTACTTTAGCTCATGATTGTATAATTCATAAAATTATGTAGACCAAAGACTCTTAAGACAATCTGTTAAACAGGAATCATTTCACTGCTTAAATTGTATCAATACTAACTAGCTGGTGATCTATTCACTTTGTCTCTTAAAAACAGACCATTCCTAAAATAGGATTCTACCCAACAGTTCTAGTTTTTGTTTGCTGTTGTTTCTGTCTTTGCTACAGTGGTGTCCAAAGAAGAAATCAACATGAACGTAAATCTGGAGACTCCTAAGAGTGAATTGCTATCAAGGGTATTCAAGTGTGATTCAGGTTGTGGGCTTATATTCATGGATTCAAATGTACTTCTGGTTTCATGTGTATAGTAGGTCCTGTGGGACCTAGACCAGCTTTTTAAATTTTAATGAAGTTCTTACTCAAACAACAAACTAAAAATCTAAGAAATATTAGAAATAATCCTAATAGTGTTCTAATTCCTTAGTATTTGCTCCTTAAAAAAACTCAGTCTTTTCGAATATCAGGTTTACAATACAATAAAAACAACTTCAGATAGAGAACACCTTTCTAAATAGCCAAAGGGATGCTGAAGTAATTGGTGAAGTGTGTTTAATATGGCGATTGATGAATTTAATGCTGGAATTTAATTACTGGGAAGGTTTGTAAAGAATCACCATGACCACCATTGCAAGAGCTTCCAACCATACCCACAGACCTTGAGTAGACACTAACATTTAGCTGGAAGTGGTGAAGCAGAGGGAACAAAGGGTATGCAGCTCATGTTCTCTTCATTTTTTACTTCTCTCAAGCTTTATTCCTCCCCCTATCATTGTTAGTACAGTCCTGAAAGAGGTGTCAGTGATAGTATGACTAGAGAACAACTGGCAAGAAGTCAACAAATGAACCTACCATCCTAAGCAACAGAGGAGCAGAAAAGCCCAGGATGGGAGACACTGTCCTGAGACATCATATTCCTAAGACACAAGTCACATACTTCCACTATAAACTCTAATTTTAGTTACTAGTTACTCTAATCAAGAAGGTAAAAAACATATAAATCCTAAAAATGTATTTACTTAAACATTAAAAAAATACTGCTATGTGTTCTCAAGTATTCATTAATATATAAATGTAGAATTAGGGGTTGGGCAGTGGTACACCCAGTAAAACACATACATTACCATGCACAAGGGCCTAGGTTCAAGCTTGTAGTCCCTACTTGAAGGGGGAAAGCGTCACTAGTGGTGAAGCAGTGTTGCAGGTGTTTCTCTCCCTCTCTCTCTCCCCCTCATTTCTCTCTGTCTCTACTAGAGAGAAAAAACAAAACCCACTGGAAATGGCACAGTCATCATTCAGGCACTGAGCCTAGCAACAAACCTAATGGTAGAACAAATGTGTAGCATTGCTATTACTTGTTCTAAGGAAAAAATGGAACTTTATGTGATAAATAATCTTTAGAAACTGATGCATCTGAGGAGACAATTCAAATTAAGTTTCCAGAAACAAGTGCAATTAAAGCAATTAACAAACAAGTGTTTATGGAGGGCTCTTTTTTAGGCTTAAAAACCCGAGAGTTGACACAGGATTTGGAGAGGAGACAGAAACTTACCTCCTGACTGGAATTTTACCATTTGTATTGGTCATAAATGCCAATTTCATCCAGCTGGAAAACAACGGAAACAATATTGTTTTTAATGTTTCTCAAGAGGAACAGATTCAATCCAGTTAGGAACTTTAAAAGGAACTCTATTCACACAAAGACCATTTATTCTGAATGCCAGAGACAATAATATATTGTGAGATGAATTAACTGTTGACAGATTAAGCTAAAAAACCACTGGACTCTTGGTTAATTTTAGACAAATAACAAATATTCGTTATTGCAAACACATCCTAAATATTCAAAGGGCAAACTTACATTAATAACTTTATTATGAACTTATCTGAGATCTGAATTTATCTGGGAGCCTTATTTTATTTGGCAACATAAGAGAAAAATGGATGCTTGCATTGAGCAAAACCAATTGACAGTATAGAACTGGCAACTGCTCTGATCCATGACTGTTGGTTGTTCTTTATCTCTCTTTCTAATATTTATTTTATCATTTATTTATTCCCTTTTGTTGCCCTTGTTGTTTTTTATTGTTGTAGTTATTATTATTGTTGTTGTCATTGTTGGATAGGACAGAGAGAAATGGAGAGAGGAGGGGAAGACAGAGAGGAGGAGAGAAAGATAGACACCTGCAGACCTGCTTCACCTCCTGTGAAGCGACTCCCCTGCAGGTGGGGAGCCGGGGGCTTGAACCGGGATCCTTATGCTGGTCCTTGTGCTTTGCACCACCTGCGCTTAACCCGCTGCGCTACAGCCCGACTCCCCTGTTGGTTGTTCTTTAATAATTTCCCAATATGGGAAGAAGGTGACATCAGAACCCATTAGAGGACTTCCCCAACCCCATCAGCTCCTGGTTCTGTGAAGTACAGACTGAACAGAACTTTCCTTGACTTCTAGTGGTAAGAGAAGTTTGCTAAATCAAACTCAAGGGAGCAATTTCTTGATTTCCTCATGCTTTTAGGATGCATGGAACTTATTTTAACTTTGTTGCAAGGAGTCTCCTTAGTTAATGTCTCTCATGCTTGTGGTCATCAGTTAATAAGACTCTTAACATTTGTCAGACTATGATGACTTGTAAAAGTTCCTATCTTCAGTTTCCTAGAAGTCCAAGCAACAATCAAGGAAATGTTTTCAGGACAACAGGAGTGAGGGAAACCCACAGGGTAGGAAAACAATTACTCAAAATTTTGGTCTTGTTTTGGATTTTAAATTCATCCTGTGAGGGACTCTAGAACATCATTTGCACCAGGTTTGGTGGCAAGGTGCCCGACCCTCTATATCTTGTTATGGCCTACTGTTGGTTAGAAGAAAAGAGAAGTACAATCTCCAAGGTGCAGTGACTGCCTTTCAAAATAGGGCTATTCTCCAGAGGAGCAGGAAGGTCTGAGTTCATGGGAACCTAACCCTCCCAGCAGCTGGTGGATGAGTAAAGCACCAGTTCTCTTAAAACATCTGGGTAGTAAGGGAGTCGGGTGGTAGCGCAGCGGGTTAAGCGCAGGTGGCGCAAAGCCCAAGGACCGGCATAAGGATCCCGGTTCGAGCCCCCGGCTCCCCACCTGCAGGGGAGTCGCTTCACAGGCGGTGAAGCAGGTCTGCAGGTGTCTGTCTTTCTCTCCCCCTCTCTGTCTTCCCCTCCTCTCTCCATTTCTCTCTGTCCTATCCAACAATGAACAACATCAACAACAACAACAATAATAACTACATCAATAAAAAAAAAGCAACATGGGCAACAAAAAGGGAATAAATAAATAAATAAATATTAAAAAAAAAAAACATCTGGGTAGGATACCTTTGGGTGCAGGTAAGCTCTAGTGTCCAGATACAGATTCTGGAGTCACTCAGGTATAAGCTGACACTTTTAATTAATTAATTAATTAATTAATTAGCTAACTTTAGATAGAATCAGAGAGGCAGAGAAGCAGAGAGAGGGAGAGAGATATGATGGCACTAAAATATTCTTCACTGAGATGGGGGTTGGGCTCCAACCTGGGTCATGCACATGGCAAAGTACACTATCCAAGTGAGCTATTTCTCTAGGCCTACGCTGACATTTTAAAAGTCTCTGATTTATATGGACTATCAGAGTCAAAGACATAACATCAAATATCCTAGTCTGACCTGCTGCTTGATAACAAACAAGAATAAAGAGTGATACAAATAAAACTCACTGTTTCTTGAGGCATGTCATAGGGCTGACGTTGTTGGCCCTGAAGTTGTGTATGATTGACCTCAGGCCTTCTATCCATTGCTGAAAGAGAAAGCGTTCTTGATGTGAAAATCTGTCGAACTTAAATGTGGTAGCTTTCATTAGATAGCATACAGACATATTGAATAATGAATAATAATGCAGATCCTTAGTCTGTTCCTGTCACACAGTCATCTTCATTTTGCATGTTCATATTTTACTCTTTCATAAACAACCTTCACTTTTTCCAAGAAAATAAACGTGGCACCTATGATATCATTAAGAACTGGGTTGTCACAAAGGAATGTTGCCCACTGATTGACTTGTTGAGCTTTCTATTTTGAGTCTGTTTTAATAAAAGGGTTTCTTTCTTTCTTTCTTTTTCTTTTTTCCCCCCCAGTCACTGGCAATGTTAGTGACTTGTAAGTAATATTATATAATATGTGATAACATACTTAGCTATTCCCTTTTTAGAAGATGAATTCTTTCAGGATTTATCACTTTTACTGTGTGATTTTATTTCACTCCAAGAGTGTCTTACATATCTTACCTGTCTGTGTTTCCCAGCAAAGTCTTAAAAAGGAAAACATGTATCAATTGCCAAGGGTATCCAGGACAAAGAGTGATGTCCTTATATAACTTCTATTAAGGTCTTGGACTTCAGTTCATAACATCACTCCATGGGTTTACAAGGACAAAAAAGGAAGTAATGGCAGTAAGGAATTTGGATCTCTAAAAGGCATTTTACTAGAAAAATTTGGCTTATGATTTAGGGCCAACTTTCTCATTGGGTCCAATAACTGATATGAATGAGCGCTATACTGACTTACTAAATTAAGAACAACATGGGGGGGGGGAATTGTGTAGTAAATTGATACTGGTGGTTCAAACTGAATTGCCCCTCTCAGTCAGGGTAATTACTGAAGGTAGGTAATTACTGAAGATCTGTACTGGGGAAGAGGATATTTTTTTTAAGTTGACTACTATAGATTCATAGTCTATATCCACTTGTGAATGGAGTACTCACAAGTCACTTGTGACTATTTAAAATTAAACCTGCATAAAAATAAAATTCAGTGCTCAGCTATATTAGTCACTTTTCATGAGTTCAACAACCCACACTGGGACAGTGCCTTTGGGTGGTGCAAATAAGTAACACTGCCATCATGGCAGGAGATCGTACTCGGCAGTATAGCAGGTTTAATGCTATCAGGTGACTTAGTCACTACAAGGGCCAGAGGTGATGACTGAGTCACTGTGTTATTTATATTTTGGTAAGATACATATAATAAAATTATTACTGTGACCATTTTTTTTTGTTCAGTGTCACTAAGTAACTAACTTTCACAATGGTTTTTAACCATAATCACCATCCATCTCCACAACTCACCTTGCAAAACTGAAACTCTGCACCCTTCAATCACTTTCTGTCTCCACCCACCACACCTTAGCCACCATCATTTTATTTGATTTCTACGAATCTGGTAATTTTTGTTAGTTCATAGAATATATTTCCTTGTATGACTGGATCACTGCATTTAATATAATCAGAGCCCGTGTATGTTGTAGCATATGCAAAAAATTCCTGTCTTTTTTAAGTGTAATAATGTTCCGTTATATGTATATACTGCATTTTCCCCCTTCATCTGTTGAACACTCATGTTGCTTCCAATCCTTAGCTATTGTGAATAGTTTTGCTATGAATATAGGTATAGAATATATCTCTTTGAATGCCTATTTTCAATTCTCTTGGATATCTATTCAGAAGTGGACTTTGCTCAGTCATGTGACAACACTAATTTTAATTTCTGAGGAACCACCATGCTGTTTTTCCTGGTGGCTGTACCATTTTACATTCCCACCAAATAGACACAGGAGACCCAGTTTTTCCACACCTTCACCAAAAATAGTCATTTCTTGCTTTCCTCCCTCCCTTCCTTTTCCTTCCTTTCTCCCTCCCTCCCTCCCTTCTTTCCTTCCTTTTTTTTTTTTTTTCTAACAGTAGTTATCCCGATAGGTATACATCTACCAGAGCTTTTGATATCTTTTTTGTGATCCAGTCATAACCAACAGCTTCTGAAGGAAGACTTATAAACTCTCTATCAGGTAAAATTCCTTTCAAACTAAAAAGTCCCCATTTTCTGGGGACTGCAAATAGCATCAAATGCCTCAGCAAGCATGAAAGTGAAGTCAGAAATCTGAGGGAAGAAAAAGAAATGAAATAGCAGCATTAAAGAAATGTCTTGATTATTTTCATCATCAGACCTCACTTCCTCTGTCAAGCTAAATATGGGACTGTAACTCCCTCAGGACCATCAAGTATCCTGTTATTGGCCTGACAACTCACAAGCCCACACAGAGTTTCCCAAGAGGAGACAGAAAAAGCACAACTAATTTGGTTGGCATTAACTGGGAAGCATTTGCTCAACCTCTTCAGGCTTTTTATCTGCTTCAAAACACACAGAAAAAGGCCATGGTTTCCTGGGACAAAAAAGTGGACAATTTCTGAGACTGTTCAACAACTGCTCTCCCCTCCCTCACACAGTCATTTTAATTTATTTGATTTTAAAAACAGAATACAGAGACAGGAATTTATGGAAACTACAATAACTTGATATACCTTTTGAATATATAACACTGGTGAAGAATTTTGTTTACTGTAATGGAAAAATTTCTGAGTATGGTGTCTCGGATTGAACTCTAAGGTCAACAGTCCAGTGACGGTGCTCACGCTCCAGTTAGGGGATGTCACAAAAATCCTTATAAGGACTATAGGATACTAGAGGGATATTACTGTGTTTTTTTTTTTTTTTTTTTTTTTAAATCTTTGTGATGATAAAAGTGAAGTCAAGGGCCTTGCCCAACATCACAGAGCAAATGGCATGGAGCAGAAAGGCAGACAAACTCTGATGTCTGCCCTTTACATAGGGGTTATTTTCACTCAACAGTTTGTTCACTTGTAATCTCTTAATGACATGGCACTGTACCATAGACTTTTTCCTTCTTTCTTTTTGCCTCCAGGGTTATCTCTTGGGCTCATTGCATGAATGACGAATCCACTGCTCCTGGACCCTATTTTTCCCATTTTGTTGCCCTTGTTGTTGTTGTTATTGTTGCTATTGCTGTTGTTGGATAGGACAGAGATAAATCGAGAGAGGAGTGGAACACAGAGAGGGTGAAAGAATGATAGATACCTGCAGACCTGCTTCACTACATATGAAGTGACCCCCCTGCAGGTGGGGAGCCAGCACAAAACCGAATCCTAGTGCCAGTCCTTGTGCTTTGCGCAGTGTGTGCTTAACTCGCTGTGCTACCACCTGCCCCCCTCTTTTCCTTCTATTATCATCTAGGTAAAGCAGATCCAGCATAGTATAAGACCAAATGACTATAACTAGTGTGCTCAGAGTTCTGTTATTTTTTTAATTTGCTTTTTAAATTTTTTTATTTATTTAAAAAAGGAGACATTAACAAAATCATAGGATAAGAAGGGTACAACTCCACACAATTCCCACCACCAGATCTTTGGATCCCCTCCCCTCCCCTGATAGCTTTCCTATTCTTTATCCCTCTGGGAGTATGGACCCAAGGTCATTGTGTCCAGAGACTTCAGGTGTGGAATGACAACCCTTCAGCTTCATTACTATGAAAGGTGAGACCTTTCCTTTCATAGTATTCTCTAATTCTATTCCAGGCGGTTCACTTCCTAACGAAGTCCCAAAACCTAGATATAGACTAGGTCCCATGAGATAGAGCATATGTTCATACGTATCCATAAACTAGGGCAAAATATATACCTGAAAGCAAAAGTACACAACAGTCTGCAGTGAGTACCCACCAACACTTCATCTGCAC
Organism: Erinaceus europaeus; assembly: GCF_950295315.1. Classification (NCBI taxonomy): domain Eukaryota; kingdom Metazoa; phylum Chordata; class Mammalia; order Eulipotyphla; family Erinaceidae; genus Erinaceus; species Erinaceus europaeus. The sequence continues at coordinate 65,474,596 of NC_080162.1, forward strand.
TATTCCAGCCTTTAAGTCCATGATTGATCAACAATTTGTTTGGCTTTGTATGTTAACTCTCTTTTCAGCCACCAGGTTCCAGATGCCAGCATGATGCTGACCAGACTTCCCTGGACCCCACCAATGTGTCCTGGAGCTCCACTTCCCCAGAGCCCCACCCTACTATGGAAAGAGAGAGGCAGGCTGGAAGTATGGATCGACCAGTCAATGCCCATGTTCAGTGGGGAAGCAGTTATAGAAGTCAGACCTTCCACCTTCTACATTTTAACATAAAATTTAAAAAATGCCAGCAGGTGTCAGTAGAACCCCAGAATTTAGCTAGAAATTTGGGCTAGAAGTGAATTACTTCTTACCAACTTCTCAGAATGTTTCCAATCTAAAAGAAGCAAAGATAGGCAGGCATAGGCGCAGGCGCAGGCACAGGAACACACACACACACACACACACACACACACACACCAAAACAGACATAAACAAAACAAAACCCTAAAAAAAGTGACAGATATGCTCATAGTAAGTGTGTATGTAAATAGTCTAAACAAGGCCTCAGAAGGTGTAACTTCAAGCTCTAGCTCTGTATTTCTAGAAGGATCTTCCCATGACACATGTTGAACATACTCTGGTTCTATGTTGATACTCTCATTATTATTTCTATTATAATAATTGCATGCCCTTTGGCGTTCCCTTTTGATTCTGCTATTCTGAGTGGCCACAGGTAGACTATGCAGGGATTTAACCACAGTCTATGATTCCATACAAATGTTCAAAGTGACAATTTCCTAACTTCCCCAGGAGGTTGTAATTGTTTCCTTGTGTTGTTGTTGCTATAATTAGGGTTTCATCACTCTAGGGCAACTTTTTCAGATGGATAGAAGGAGAGAAAGAAAGGTATCACTGCACTGAAGTGGTCTCTAGTGCAGTGGGGACTGGCTTGAATCTGGGTCATGTATGTAAAGCAGATGCATTACCCCAGTGAGTTATTTTGCTGGTTTTGTTCTCTAACTTGCTTTTGTTGTTGTTTATTTGCTTCCAGTTTAGTCTAAATTAACTTAAAGTCTATTTCAGTCCTTACATGGAGTTTTTTTAAAAAGGTTGTTCAGGGGTCAAAAAGGCAGATCAGTGGCTGAGCACATGCCTTGCATACATAAGATCCTGGGTTCACTTCTCAGCATTGCAAAACGTGATTGAGTAGTTCTCTAGTTTCTCTCTCAAAAGATGCAATTTTATTATTTTTTTAATTTAAAAAAAAATTATCAGTGATTTAATAATAATTAACAAGATTGTATATAACAGTGGTATAATTCCATACAGTTCCCACCATCAGAGTTCTGTGTCCAGTCCTATCCACTGGAACCTTCCTTATTTATCTCTCTGGGAATATGGACCAAAAATCCTTATGGGGTGCAGAAGGCAGGAGGCAGGCTTCTGTAATTGCTTCTCCACTGGACATGGGCGTTGGCAGATTGATCCACAATCCCAGCCCATTTCTATCTTTCCCTAGTGGGATAGGGCTCTGGAGAGTTGAGGATGAAATCATAGTAGCATCTGCAACTTGGTGACTGAAAGGTGGTAAGCTATAAAGCAGTACAATGGAGCTCTTTAAAGTTGGGCTGGATAGTTTTGTGGGGAAGGAGGAAGGAACAGAAGCTGCCTCTAATTCACTTCTGGGAATTCTGACCTCACTCTTTGAGATTCCTTCAAACCATTTCACCACTTAGACACGGTTCATGTTCTATCATATGATTAAGTTCCACCCATCCCTATCTCCTTTATCTGGAACACAAGTAATATCACAGATCAAATAAAACATACTAAGCTGAAAAATATATGAATTTCTACAGAGCATATATCAGTTTTTAAGACAAAACAAAACAAAACAAAATACTGTTGTCTGGGAGGTGGCACAGTGCCTAAGGCACTAGACTCAAGCATGAGGTCCTGAGTTCAATCCCTGGCAGCATATACACCAGAGCGATGTCTGGTTCTTTCTCTCTCTCTCCTCCTATCTCTCTCATTAATAAATAAAATCTTCAAAACAAACAACTCCCCAGTTTTTGAAGGGGCGTAAAAGCAATATTTAAATGTTTTTTGTACAAAAGGTAAGCAAAACTAGCCATCAACCCAAACCTCATTACCAATATTAACAGATAGTCACCTATATCACTATGTTATTGATTCTTCTAGCCTCTCATGCATGTATAGATTTGTCATCCTAAAATAATTAGACCCACACTACTATACAGTAAACACCATTGCAGGGAGAGTTACCTCTTCACCTCAACTTACCTCTGGATTTTGTTCCCAAAGCATTTTTTTTCTTTAATCAAAGCAAAAATAACAGAGACCCCATGATACTCTCTAAATCTGCTACATAATCTTCTTTGGAAGGGTTCATTTCAGGGGAGAATTCAGCATCATGTTCATTACTTTTACAGTGTTTGTTTTCTGACTTTCAAGAAGGGGGTTATTGGTAGGGGTGGTGTAGACATTAACTAAGTCTGCTCAAAAGTTAATGAGAGACTTGCTACTTACAGTACACTCCAGGGACCAGAAGCATCTGAATCACAAGAGAGATGCCGAAATTCAAATTAGGCCTTACCTAGGAAATCTGTCTCTAGGGCAGTGAAACAGAAATTTGTATTTCAACAAACTTTCTATGTGACTGCTTTGCAAAGTCATGTCCAAGAAGCATTGTCCTAAGCTTGTCCTCCTTAAAGGGGTGGCTCCCAGACCAATAACATCAACATGTCCAGGTAGCTGGTTAGATGTACAGAGTCTCAGGTCCTCTGCACCAGAATAATACTTAGAGATGAATGTAAATTGGTCTGTTACCTTATGGAAAAGATATGGAGATTTGTGAGAATATCATAAATAGACCCAAAGTGCTATCTGATAAATTCCTCTCCTTGGTAGCTACCCAAAGAATGCAAAACAAAACAAAACTAAACTAAACTAAAAAACAAAAATGCACTTATCTGAAAATAAATAAGGAGCTTATGTTCATTGTAGTATCATATTTAATCATCAACAAACATATTTAATCAACAAAAACAACCCAAGTGCCTTGGCCTGGGTGGTGGTGCACCTAGTTAAGCACACATATTACCAAGAGCAAGAACCAGCACCCACTACCTACCTGCAGGGGAGATGCTTCATGAGCAGTGACGCAGGTCTTCAGGTGTTTTATTCTGCCTCTATCTCCCCTCCCTTCTTAATTCTCTTTGTCCTATCTGATAAAAAAAAAAAAAGGAGGGAAG